>NC_142934.1:44488517-44513517 GCF_046866305.1 Octopus bimaculoides
TATTTTGGCTGTCTCCATACGTATACTAGGCCAGTGGTGGGAAATAAGGAAAATGGATGACTCGTCCGAGAAAATAATATTCTTTCACTGCTCTAGGGACTAATTCTATAGGATTTTACTCCACTCTAAACGCTTTGCAACGTTTGTTTTTGATAGTGGTTTTCCGATTGCAGCCCTCCCATGAAGTCTGGCTTTGTGCATCTCCCAGTGGACAGTTTTTGTGGAAACTGGGTTCTCCAGGTGGTCACTAAGCTCTGCAGTAATTTTGGGAGTTGTACTTTTGTGATCATTTCTAACAATTCGCGTAAGAGTTTGACGGTCCCTATCTCAATGTTTTGGTTTTCTTCCTGAGTTTTGTTTCGGCGAGGACGTTTTTCTCCCTTTGTCAAAGGCTGTCATTACTTTCTAAACAGTACTTCTTGATACACTAAACATTTCGGCTGTTTTCGTTACGCTAGCGCCTGTCATACGAGCACAAACAATTTGACCTGATTGAAAGTCTGATAGATCTGTCATTTTAATGAATTTTAATTACATTTTTCTGGTGATATCTGAAAAAAAGAAACAGCAATTTAGCAAAACATATTTAGGAACATTAATAATAAATTAAAAGACATGAAAATAAGCAAGCTTGACCAGCCCGCCCTGATATATACGTATGTATAGATAGATGTACATATATATATGTACACACACACACACACACACACACACACACACACACACACACACACACACACACTTATATATATATATATATATATATATATATAAATGAAATATTCAAACACTGAGATTTGAAGTTAGATATCACTACTGTTCATATCATCTGTGGATAAATTCAAAATTTGATGATATCACCAGTAGTGGCATGGGTGGAACGCAGTTATAATAGCTTTAAAGAGCTATGAATTATAAATTTGCACGAAGCGTAATGATGCTTAATGAGCGTCTACCTGCTAGAAATAAGAGCTAAGTCTTAAATAATCCACCGAAGCGCACCATTATAACAGAGAAAAACAGTATGCAAGGAAAACAGAAAGAATTAAAACATTTAACAGCACAAATAAAAATATTATGCAATTACGGAAATCCACAAACCACGTTTCGGCTTTTGGTTATTAAACCTTGAGCCTCGTCAGTGTGGACCACCAGTTTAAATCCATGACTGTTCATGTTAGTCTCTGACTGTGTAACTGGTTTTGTTTTGCGCCAAAATCATACATATATATGTATATAAATATGTGTGTAGACATTTATATATACAGATATACTTATATATATATATATGTGTGTGTGTGTGTGTGTGTGTGTGTGTGTGTGTGTGTGTGTGTACATATATATATACATGTACACACGCACACACGTGAACTCGCACACATACACTCACACACACACACTCACACACACACACATATATATATTTATTTATGCAGCTGAGCACACATGTGCAAAACTAGATGGTAAAAGTCGTACTTGAATACCAATAGTAGAGTAATATAATTTTTATTTAAGCTGCAAAATCATCACAGAACTGTTCCTCAGTTTCATGCACCCGTTTGTCGGACAGTCGTCCGACGAAGAGGAACGTGAAACCCTGAGTAACTGTTCTGGGATAATTTTGCAGCTTGAATAAACAGTATAGATATGTATATATGTATACAGATTGGTATATATACATACACGTATGTGTGTATGTATACATTTATGTATGTATGTATGTATGTTTGTATTGCTTAACACTTTATTTTGCCCCTGGCCCAATAACTTATAGGACGTATTGTTCAATTACTACTGCACCATTCAACCGACGTCCAATTTCAAAATAAGTAGGTAAAGCAGAGCAACTAGAAACTCGGTAAACCGCCATAAATCTGTGCACCATGCGATTAAAAACATAAAAGTGATTACAGTACAGACATAACTGAGATCAATATCGAGTGAGCTATGGCAGGCCAAATAACTGAACATAAATCCTGCAGGGGAGGTTCACACAAATGTTAATTCCTAGGGTTTGATCTCCTTTGTTTTCCATTGATCACAGATACTTTCTTATGATTCTGCTAGCGTTTCTTTTTTTTTTTTTTTGCTCACACATCCGGACTTAAATTATCTTTAGCAATAAATTCCACAAAGTCTCACACAGAAAATCACAAGAACATGCACACACAAACACAGACACACACACAGACACTCACGAACACATATGTTTATATGTATTTGTGAGTGTGTGATTGAGCTTATACATACAAACATAAATACATATACACGTTTGATTACAAACAATAGATTGCGAAGGAATATAGTTCTTTGATGTTCCTAGGCAACAACAAAGTACCCTTAACCTCGCAATCAAATGATTTGAACTATTGCCATTCTCTTTATTGTTTTTGTAATATTTCTTGTTTTCGTCTTCTTCTTATTATTATTCTGCTTCTTCCTTTTTGTTTTTCTTCCCAACGTATTCGCCCTCAAACCAACGTTAATGTCTGACAAAAATTTCCTTTACAAAATAACATTTAACGTTGTATTTTCCCAACACAATTGCCTGTTGTTACGTAGTTGTGGTTCTGATTGTTACTGCTGGTATTAGTACGTGTGGTTTTTGGTTTCATTCTTTTTTGAACAGGCGCCAGGAGGATTACAGTCGATTGCTGGACAATTGTTTTATGTATATTTCGATCAATGTGCAGTATTTTATGTGAGACGGTGATAGACTCGTCTATAAAACTATTTTACTCTGAACCGATATATTTCAAGTCCGCATCCAGTCACGTGGATTGCAGTAGCATGCGCAAGGATAAAATACAGCAAAATATCTTATAAGTGTGTGTGCGTGTGTGCAAGTGTGTATATGTATGTGACTGTGTAAGTATGCACATACAAATATGTGTTTATTAATATATATATATACATATATATATATATATATATATATATATATATATATATATATATATATATATATATATATGTATATATATATATATATATATATATGTATATATATATATATATATATGTATATATATATATATATATATATATATATATATATATATATATATATATATATATAGAGTTATTAATATTTCTAAGTCTCTCTAAAGGAGACTACGGCAGCGGTACTGGAAATTAATAGTTATCGCCAAGCCAACATGGCAGTCCCAAAATTAGGACGAAAGCTGCCGTGAATTAGCTCCAAGAAGCCATCGCCTCTAGCTAGCTATGTGACACACGAAACCTGTGTCCTTTATAACCCTCGAACAGGGGAGGTCAGCAGTGTCCCCCTGCTGGTTTGGCATCTGCAGACTAGTTCGGTCAGCATCCTCCACTCCGCCCTTAGCACCTCCATCCACTACAAACACACAGACTCACACTCCTATCTCAACTTCTCCTCTTCCCACCCTAGACACACAAAACTTTCCATCCCCTATTCCCAATTCCTCCGTCTACGCAGACTTTGTAGCGACAGCCATGACTTTGAGACTCAGTCTCAACTCATGGCTCACCACTTTAGCCTGCGAGGATATCCACCCACCACCATCCACACCGCCCTTGCCAGAGCACGTTCTGTGGACCGTGCATCTGCTCTCTCCCCCCGAACTCGCCCTGCCGTTTCCCGCCTCCCTTTTCCCCTCACCTACCATCCCACCACCCTACCCCTCCAAGGCTCCATTCTCCGAGCTTTTCGGCGCCTCCAGTCCGACCCCTCCACCTACCACATCTTCCCTAATCGACCCCTCCCCTCCTTCAAACGAGCCCACAACCTACGGGACCTCTTGGTCCACAGCTTCTTCCCCAACCCAACCTCCCAACCTGGCTCGTTCCCCTGCTCCCGCCCACGCTGCCGCACTTGCCCTTACCTCTCCAACACCACCCTCCTCACCAGCACCCATCACCGACCCTATCACATCACCTACTCCTTCACCTGCACTTCTACCAACCTCATCTATTGCCTCTCCTGCTCTCTCTGCCATTCTCTGTACATCGGACAAACGGGGCGCCGCCTGGCCGACCGATTCGCGGAACACCTCCGAGACATCAACGTTGGCAATGACACCAAGGTGTCACGCCACTTCCGCTCTGCCGGCCACTCCTTGCAGCAACACCTGTCTGTGTTTGGATTGTCCACGCACAGGGGCCATCCGGACTCCCGTTTGCGCCGTGAACAGGGATTGGTCTTCTCTCTCCGCTCCTTTGCGCCACATGGGCTCAACTCCCCTCCTCTCTTCATCTAACCCCCACCTCCTGTCTCTCTCCCCCACCCTCCCTCCTACCACCCATCTCTCCCCCTCCCCCACCTCCCCTCCTGCTCCGACTCCTACTTCTTTGTACGTCTCTTCACCTCTCTTCACTCCTACTTCTCTTCCTACTTCTCTTCATTCCTACTTCTCTTCACTCGTACTTCTCTTCCCACTTCCCTTCCTATTTCTCTTCACTCCTACTTCTCTTCACTCCAACTTCTCTTCCTACTTTTCTTCACTCCCACTTCTCTTCACCCCTACTCTTTCTCTCCTGTCTCTTACTCTCTCTCACTCTCTTCTCTCGTACTCCCCCCTCTCTCACTCTTACTCTCTACACTCTTACTCTCTTACTCTCTCACCTTTACTCTCTCACTCTCTTCTCTCTTTCCCTCTCTCTCACTCTCTCTCACTCTTACTCTCTACATTCTTACTCTCTTACTCTCTCACCCTTACTCTCTCACTCTCTTCTCTCTTTCCCTCTCTCTCCCTCTCTTTCTCTTTCTCTCTTTCTCTCCCCCATACCCCTCTTCCCTCTCTCTCACTCTCTTCTCTCTCACTCTCTTCTCTCTCACTCTCTCACTCTCTTCTCTCTCACTCTCTTCTCTCTCACTCTCTTCTCTCTCACTCTCTTCTCTCTCACTCTCTTCTCTCTCACTCTCTTCTCTCTCACTCTCTTTCTCCCCCCATACCCACCTTCCCCTCTCTCTCCCCCATACCCACCTTCCCCCTCTCTCAATTGACCTTCCCTCTCTTATACCCACCCTCTCTCCTCTCTTTCTCTCCCCTCCCATACCCATCTTCCCCCTCTCTTACATCCACCTTCCCCTTCCCCCTTCATCGTCAACACCCCCTCATAAGCTCATTCCACCACACCCCAACACACTCCTACTCTACCTTCCCACTCCACCCCATTCAATTCCTTACACCCACCACCCGCCCCCTACCCACATACCCCACCCTACCCACAGACCCCTACCTCTACCCCACCCTCAGCCTAACCCACACTCCACCCATGCCTTCCCCACCTCCCAACACCCTCACATCACACCACCCCAATACCCTCGCATCATACCACGCACACACTACAACTGACCAACTGCTTTCTCCCTTCCCCATTTTCACACTACATACGTCAAGATCACCAGCATTCTATCTCCCACACACAGCCCCTCGTTCTTCGATCACCGTTTGTTATCTCCCCCTTTTCTTAGCTCTCCTGAAAAAAGAATTTCTAACTTCCGGTCAGCCATTGTTATGATCAGCCATTATTATGATTGACCGTTGACTGGACACTATTCAATTTTTTTTCTCCGTGTTCTTCTCCTTGTCTCCGTATTCTTTCTGTTGAAGAGCGTAGCTCGAAACGTCAAAGACTTTCCGTATTTCCGAGCGTCATACTAATACATCCTTTTGTTATTTACACCACCTGTCCTTGTCTGTTGTTGTTTTTTCGTATATTCTCCCATATATATATATATATATATATATATATATATATATATATATATATATATCAGTAAATATATAGTGCATATATACACGCATGTATATATATATATATATATATATATATATATAATGTATATACACACATGTATGTATGTATATATACATGTGTATATATAGATATGTATATATAATCTATATATACACAAATATACTGATACTTGCATATACATATGCTTATTTCTAAATACATGTGTGTGTATGAGTGCATCAGTTTGTGTATTCGCGCGTGTTTATATATACATTGATATGTATATATATATGTGTGTGTATATGCATATGTGTGTATATATGTGTTTGTGTGTGCGCGCGTGTGTGTGTATCTGTGTGTGTATTTACGTATACATATATATATGTGTGTGTATGTGTGTGTATATATATGAATTACGATTTGAAGAATTGCCAGAAACTCGTGAAACTGCAACAATTATATATATCATGTGATTAAGATGACTGATCTGATTACAGTGTAGATATAATGCAGCTCATTATTAACCGTCCTAATACAGGCGAAATAACATATATCCAACATGCTAATATTATTAACTGGGGTCTGATTACATGGATCGCTGATTGTACACATGAGTAATAAACTGAAAAAGATCATTTGTTTCTTCAATGTAGTTAACAGACAGCACTTTTAAATCCTGCGTTGAAATGTCTTAATTAGGAAATACAAAGCAAAACATCAGTATCATCTTCTTGTCCAGATTCTGAGACTCATTTGATCGAGAAGTCTGCATGGACATAAGAAAATTATTGTTCCAAACTAAATTATCAAGATATACAATAGGATTTCTCATGAAACAAAGTTGCTGGGTGTGTTCAGTAAAATAATTTTTGTTTAAAGCGCCTCAACGGCCTAACTGTCTCGATATATATATATATATATATATATATATATATATATATATATATATATATATATATATATATATATATATATATATATGGGAGAATTTACGAAAACACAACAGACGTGGACAGGTGGTGTAAACAACAAAAGGATGTATTAGGATGTATATACACACATACACACATAAGTAACTAGACAGATAGATAGATAGATAGATAGATAGATAGATAGATAGATAGATAGATAGATAGATTGATTGATTGATTGATTGATTAATTGATTGATATATATACAAGTAGGTAGGTAGGTAGGTAGGTAGGTAGGTAGGTAGGTAGGTAGGTAGGTAGGTAGGTAGGTAGGTAGGTAGATAGGTAAGTAGATAGATAGATAGATAGATAGATAGATAGATAGATAGATAGATAGATTTTGGTATAGCACGTGGCAGTAACACCGTTACCACCAGACAGAGGTCCTCTATTTTGGAGCACAACAAATTCATCGTGGCTGAATTCACAGTGCGCTGGACGTAGAGATTGTTATCACTCACCGACTGAAGAAAGCCAGTAGACATATAGCCATAACAGCTGAGAGCACAGTAAATTGAATATGGTTGGTAAGAGATGGCAGACTGGGTCCTTGAGTATGCGAAAACTAATTTAGACTTCCCTGTCTGACACCAACGGAGCATGAAATTCTATGCGATGCTCTAATTAACCAGATAGTTCAGTCGGTCAGGCATTTTAAACAGTAGCGATAAAGAGAGAAGATATATAGGCTATATCGGATTGGCAGTATAAGTCGCTAGTCCGCATAAACCACCAGTTGTCAAATAACGATATAGGAAGAAAAGTGAAGAACTTTTGTTTGAGTGAGCCACGATTTTTGTAGTGATTTTTTCCCGGTAACTCTAATGAAGGGTAGCTCCAATAAATTTTTTTAGACTGAAGCAAAAATGTTAATTGTAACCTATAAGATAAATTCACCCAAGGTTAACGCAAAAATGGCGATGGATTACGTGATTGATGAATGAATCTTTAAAAATCAGTCGAAGAGCTTACTGTTAAGTTTTATGTGCACTATATCATATAGAATCAGTAACAGTCTGTCAGGCATATTATTTCAGCTTATAGCTGTTTACAGAAGCCTTGTTTAAAGAAGAAGCCATATTTAAAGAAGAGGCCATGTTCAAAGAAGAGGCCATGTTTAAAGAAGAGGCCATGTTTATAGCCTCTAGATTTAACGGTGATTTTATTGAAGAATAAGTAAACTATTGTAGCGATATTTCGTTTGTGTTGTATGTTATACAAGACTAGCAGAGTTGTATTTTAAGACTGAAATCTAGCTATACCGAGTACACGTAGCGATTTTGTGTTGCATTGTTTAATGAGACCAAGGCGGATATGTATCACTGGACGATATTTACAGCATTTTAAGATAAATATTTTGATAAATGTATCTAGAAAGCTATGTTTTCTTTGGCGGATCTCTCATTTTCCCTATCGTTCTCTTTATATACAGGAGAATGGGGGATCCCCCTTTTATGTAAAAAATATACATACAATCAAACATATACATTTATCTATGTATGTCTGTATATGTGTGTTAATCTATCTGTCTAATATATATATATATATATATATATATATATATATATATACGTTTATATGTATGTATGTATACATATATATATATATGTGTGTGTGTGTGTGTGTGTGCGTGTGTGTGTACATGTGTATTCTATTATTCTATTACTTGTTTCAGTTACTTGACTGCAGCCATGCTGGACCACTGACTTGAATGAGCAAATCAACCTATGACTTATTCTATAGGCCTAGTACTTATTCTATCGCTCTTTTTGTAGAACCACTAAGTTACTGGGACCTAAATACACTAACAGCGGTTGTTAAATGATGGGTGGAGGACAAATACAAGCACAAAGACAGACATACATGACTATATACATAAAAAGGCGTACTCAAGAATAACCAGAAAGTCCTCAGTGGGACAAACCCGTTGTAGTTCAGGCTTCCGCTGCTAGAAGTCACTTGATGTGACCCTCGGGCATCAGTCTGCCGACCGGCATCATCACGTGGGTTTGTCCTGTCATGTGATGCGTTTTTGTTTTGTAAGGCTTCTCCCCTGCTCGTCGATTTTTACGATGGCTGAAACGAAGGAACAGTGTGCTTCCGGGAAATTCTGTTTTCTGCTAGGGAAAACGGAGACCGAAATAGTTGTCATGCCACAAACAGCTTACAAGAACGCTGTCATGAGCAAAACACAAGCTTACGAGTGGTTTCCACGCTTTAGGAATGGTCATTTGTCGTTTGAAGATCAACCTCGTACAGGACGAACGTCGACATTCCGAATGGATGAAAACATCAGGGAAATTCATGAACTGAACTTGGAGACTCATCACCGAACAATGGATGAACTTGATGGGACTGGTGTGCCCTGAAGAAGCTGCCAACACTTTTTGAACGAGGGATTGCGAATGATGAGTGTTGCAGTAAAAATTTGTGCCACGCTTGCTCACGGAAAATCAAAAGCAGTCACGACTTAATACGTTTCGTGAACTGAAAGAAGAGCTGAAAGTTAATCCAGACCATTTTTGTCAGAGCGACTCAGACTAATAGGTATTACTCTGAGTGCTCAATATGTTATACCTCTAAAATTCCAGTACAAACTGCAGTTGAATGTGTGACTTCGCGACTGCTTTTCTAAAACAGCTACAAATGCCTTCCCTTTGAGCAGGTGTGTATAGATTAAAACAGTTACGAAGAGATAAACTGTTTAGTGAGACTCGTCAAGGATATTTAATTTAACTATATAGTAACATAATATAATAAAGCCACCCATTTATAAACATTTTTATTATATACACACCATTTTAATAGATCCTGTTATTATATAGCTCAATTAAATGTCCTTGTTCAAGTCTTACCAAACTGTTTGCCTCCTCAATAGTCTTACTCTGTATACATACACACATACACATATACATACATACACACACACACACACACACACACACACACACACACACACACACACACACACACACACACACACACACACACACACACACACACACACACACACACACACACACACATATATATATATATATATATATATACATATATCCCAGTCTCGCAATCACATTGCACCTAATCCTGCTTGCCCGAAACATCGAACCCAGCAATCTCCTACCCGATCATGTATTTACCGTAGATGTTTTCCTACAACTGACATAAACATTAGCTTCAAATTTTGGCACAAGGCCAGAAATTTTAGAGGAAGGGGTAAGTCGATTATATCGATCCCCGGAACTCAACTGGTACTTATTTTATCGACTCAGAAAGGATGAAATGCAAAGCCGACCTGGATGGAATTTGAACTCAGATTGTAAAGACGGACGAAATGCCACTAAGCATTTTACCCCGCGTGCTAACGATTCTGACACATCGCTGCCTTTAGTTGACATAAATATTAATAACGATAAGAGGTGCTCACGTTTCTTTCAGGCACAGCAAGCAAAATCTGTGCTGCACACATACGCGCGTTCTACACACACAACGCACATACACATACATACATACATCAAACATACATACATACATACATACATGCATACATACATAACTCGACTCCGTCGATCAGGAATGACTATGGGTGCACCGAAAAGGTTCCCCTCCGGGGTACAAGTCTGGGAGGAAAGGCTCCTCACCGGCGAACGCAAGACCTAGGTTTGTTTTTTATGGAAGGCCAGCAGTCGCCCATGAATACCAGCCTCCCATCTCCACGCCGATACAGCTTCATACCACTGGCGTCGCATCTCATTTCTACAGCTGAGTGAACTGGAGCAATGTGCAATAACAGGTCTTTCTCAGGAACACAAAACGCAGCCCGGTCCGAGGATGAAACTCACAACCTCACGACCGTAACCTCGACGCTCTAACCAATGAGACATGCGCTTTCACACATACATACGTACATACATACCCACATACATTCATACATACATACATACATACATGCCCACATAGTACTGGTAGTATAGGGACTAGTCTAGCTTCTATAGCGGACCATGAACTATATTCAAAACATTCAAGCTCAAAACAAAAAAATACTGTTCTATATTTAAGAGATGAGGAATTTTATACATTATTTACATTATTTACATTTGACGGGTATTTGTCCTCATCTTGTTTGCTGTTAACACGTTTCGGCTGATATACTCTCCAGCCTTCATCAGGTGTCTTGGGGAAATTTCGAACTTAGGTTCTCATTCCTAAGGTATTATTCGATATTGTTGTTGTTGTTGTTATTATTATTATAATTATTATTATTATAATTATTATTATTATTATTATTCAGATCACTGCCTGGAATCGAACTCGGAATCTTGGGGTTAGTAGCCCGCGCTCTTAACCACTACACTATATGCCTGTGGCACACTGCTTTTTGAGAAAAGCGAGAATAAACAAGGAAGTGCGAGAGAAAAAAAGTAAAAGATTACGTGTAACAAAGAAACAAAAAGCAAGGAGGACAGTCAGATAGTTATGTTTTTGTTGTCTGTTAGACTGAGATTTAACACTGGTTGGTGCAATTCGACTGGAAAAGGTTTAATATTTTCGAGCGTATGTTTTTATGTTTGTTAATAGTAATAATGACCGTGTGTGTGTGTGTGTGTGTGTGTGGGTGTGGTGGGGGGTGCATTCCTGTTTCTGCGGACCTTCCTTCTTTCCTCTTTCTGACTACGAGCCATGCTCGAAAAGTTACAAGCCCCTCTCTTTCTTCCGTATTAAACTGAACGTCAAACTAATACATTCACTATGTACGTCTTCGAGCGTAGCTTTTGAACTCCGTGCATTGAGTCACACCATGTATTGAGTCACATGTAGGGTTGTATGTTTATAAATGGGAAACTTGTAAAACCTAGAACAATTAGTATTTGTGTGTGTGCGCATGTCTCTGTGTGAGTGTGTGTCTGTGCGTGTGTGTGTGTGCGTTTGTGTGTGTGTGTGTGTGTGTGTGTTTGTGTGTGTGTTTAGAGATGAAGAGGAACACAAAAACGAAAACAGAGAAACACCATCAATCCAATCGATAAATATCATATTTGTTTGACCGTATTTTTATTCAGTCACTACTTTTTTTAATTCCTCACATCTACTCTCAATAGAAAACGAATGACAACGAAAAATATTCCGATAATCACAAAACACTTATGTAAAAACTTACTGCACACTTAAGCACTTGAAAAATAAAACATTTCTTCCACATAGCCAGCAAAAAAAACTCTACAGAAACGCCGTAGGCCACGATGCTGCCTACTCTCATAACGGCGAATATAAAACAAAACCAATATATTGACTGCCATTAACCTTCAGCTTCAACGAATTCATACATTTTTTTAAGCTGATCATTACTACATAGTTGCCTATGTGTGTGTGGGATTGTGCATACATACAAGCTTATAAACTTATAACCCTATAACACATGCACACGCGTGCACTCGTACATACGCACACGCGCACGCACACACGCACCTACGCGCAGAAAAAATACTTATATACACACACTTTTGTATAAATTATATACATGTGTTTGTGTCCGGTCATCCCATAAGTTCTATCCGATTTTACCTTTTTAAAAATTGAATGAAATTTAAGAGTATTTTAGAATGTCTAATGGAATTAAAAATTATTTTTATGCATTTGCGTACATTTAAACTAATTAAATATTATTTTACAGAATAATAGAATTAAAATTTCATTCAATAAAACCCTTTCTAACATGAAAGTATCCAAAGAGCATTTGAGGCACATAATGCTTTATGAGTACAAAAAAGGAAACTCTGCAGCCGAAGCGACTCGAAACATACACTCAGTTTATGGGAAAGAATGCTTGAATGAAAGAACTTGCAGAAGATGGTTTGAAAAATTCAGGAGTAGAGATTTCAGCCTTGAAGATGAAGGTCGAGCAGGACGTCCAGTTGAGATTGATGATAAGTTTCTTGAGCCATTACTTGAAAAAAACTCCTGCATTATCAGTTGAAGAATTGGAAATAAAGCTTAGTTCAAATCATATAACTGTTCATCGTCATATTCAACAACTTGGAAAGATTCCTAAACTTGGAAAATGGGTGCCTCATGAATTGTCCGAAAGCAACCGCATATCCCGAGTTGACATCTGCTCTTCTCTCCATTCTCGCGAACTCATTTCACCCCTTTTGGATAGACTTGTGACCGGTGACGAAAAATGGATCGTCTATCGAAATGCTAAACGTTGTAAACAGTGGTTTGGTAAAAGGAAAAAAATTGAACCAGAACCGAGAAGGGAACTTCATGGGAAAAAGATTCTTCTCTCTATCTGGTGGGATTGCAAAAGAGTAATTAACTTTGAATTGTTACCACCTAATGCAACAATTGATGCTCAAGTCTACTGTCAGCAATTAGAGCGTTTGAACCAAGCTTTGAACAAGAAACAGGCGCGCTTTAGTGAATCTCAAAGGAGTGATGTTTCATCAGGAAAATGCGCGACTCCAGATTGCAAAGATCACATTACAGAAGATCGAGGAGCTTGGTTGGGAAAAAAATTCCTCATCCACCTTATTCTCCCGAACTTGCTCCTTCAGACTACCATTTGTTTCGTAGTTTACAGAATCATTTGGGGGACAACTTTTGCAAGCCAGGAGGAGGTTGAAACTGACATTTCAGAGTTCTTCGTTTTGAAACCAAAAGAGTCTCACATTGATGGAATTAAAAGGCTTGCAAATAGATGGAAGGAAGTCATAGATAATCAGGGAAAGTACATTGATGATTAAATTTGAATTAAATATAACATTTGATCACTTGTTTTCTTTATTCAAAATTCGGACAGAACTTATGGGATAACCTAATATATATATATATATGTGTGTGTGTGTGTGTGTGTGTGTGTGTGTGTGTGTGTGTGTGTGTGTGTGTGTGTGTGTGTGTGTGTGTGTCTGTGTCTGTGTCTGTGTATTGTTATTTTATTGATTTAGGTCAATAAATGTGACTACTCTGAAGGCATTGGATAACCAACCAAGGGCTATGGAAGACATATGTCCGCGAAAATACAATTCTGTTAATCGCCATGTTATGTCAGTTATGCCGTGAAGTGCAGCGTTTTTTTTTTCAGCCTTTTAAATCCAGTGGATTTAAAAGGAACACAGAAAGAAACAGGGAGAGAAAATAAAGAATGTTTAGTGGCTAGCGTTCTGTCATAGCGAATGCCGGACAGAGGGATCACACAGGAGAGCTAGGAAGAAGGGGAGATAATGAAGTAGTGCTGATCCCAAAACGAAGATGCGCGTACGTGTGCATAAGAGAGTAATTTTGAACGCTTAGTCACATGCAAAAAGCTAGGTACTATATAGACATATACGAACCAGACCAGTAAAATATTATTTATCCTGAGCCTTCTCGACAATATAAGCGGCAAGTCGTTACTATGGGTGTAAATCTAAGCAATTTAATCAAATGTGATGAATAGATCTCAAATGCACAGCCTAAAGAGAATTTCGAATATTTTCTAGAAAACAGTCGTGCAATTTCCTTTCCATCAGTAGCTGCTAAACAAATTTGTAAGCTAATGCTGAAATAGATTTTTTTACAGATACATTACATTTCCTGAATATATATTTCGGTTGTTTATATCATAATTTGAAGAGACTAGTAGTCATCCAGATAAAATCTTTAATAAATGAATGAATTATTATCTATAGATATGCGTACTCAAATATATGTACTTATTCAATCGGTTTCACAATGTAAAAATTATATAATGGTAAAATTACGAAATACTAACACAAGAGGAAGAAACGGACATAACATTTAAAATGCTAGCAATTAATATTTGCAATTTCTGTAGTAACACTGAATACAATAGAAACTTAATTCAATGCTATTCCTATAAAAATATCTTATTTCGTTCGTTTTAGAGAAAATATTTACCTCAAACTTAAAATAATTTCTTTTGCAATAGTTCCACACTGTTCATTGTATTGAGTACATTATATCCTTGCTACTTAGATGGTTGTGTATTTCCTTCTTCCGTTTATGTATAATATATATGCATGTATGTATTTATTATATATCATACATATATATGCAAATATGCATATATATATATATATATATATATATATATATATATATATATATATGCAAACTTATATATATATGCTACTAGAGATACTGAGAAAGAAATATATATTATTCATACGCAATGCGTTGCATATATTTCACATCAGTGTGCTTTTATCAAAGACTTGATCGAAATTGTTAGCGTATATTCGTATATTCTTGTTATGCCTGTATGCGCTTCTCTTCTCTGTGCTTAATAATAATCTCATATTAGAAATACGAGTTATTTTTACATATTCATAATTATAGTCAAATAATGTAGGGAAAGCATTTAGACTACAAACATGAATTCAAATCTTGCACCTGCATTTTCTATGAGAAGAATGTTTTTCTATTTATAAGACATACAGTTTGTAAGCCTATATCTGGTTGTGTATGAACGTAAGTATATATATATATGTATACAAGTATATATATATATATATATATATATATATATATATATATATATATATATATATATATATATATATATATATATTATTTGTATAACACATACATGCATATGCTCATTTTTATTCATATATATATATGTATATATATATATATATATATATATATATATATATATATATATATATATATATATATAAACGTTTTATGCGTGTTTATGTAGGTATGTAATGTATAGGTCTAAATATATATATACGTACATACGTACACATAATTATATCACATCTGGCAATATGTTCAAGTTGCTAAGATGTACTGGTAATTTGGTGTATGAAGTTGTTTGGATCGCATGTGCTGCGTGCCTCCTCAATAGTTTTCTCAACCTACATTGGATGATTAAATAAGTTAACGTTTTCCAAAAGCTCACTTACTCACTCTCTCTCACAGCAACATAATCACTTTTCCAACCATTTCCCTCACTTGCAGAGAGTATAACACGTCCAAAATAGAACGGCATTGGCGTCTCCCAATTATTTTTAATATGGAAATGAAATCTTGTGTGTGTATGCCTGTGAATGCCTGTGCTTATTTAAATTGAACTCTGTTGTATGTGTATGTGCCTATACATAATCATGTTTATGTGAGAGTATGTATGAATGTGTATGTATATATAGGTGTGTATTGTGTGTGTATACATTTATCAATATACTTGTGTATTGTTTGTGCGCGTATTTATGTATCAATATACGTGTGTGTATATATGCATATATATATATATATATATATATATATATATATATATATATATATATATATAGGTATGTACGTACATATACATATATAGTTATACATGCATGTATCTATATAAATATATATACGCGTGTGTGTAAGTTCCTATGTATGAGTTGTGTACATGTATGTATGCATACATATATGCATATATAAATATGCATATTCATGATGCATGCAAACATATATACACCTACTCGCAAACCAATATGAAAGTGTGTATCTGTGTGCGCGTGTGTATCCATGTATATATGCATAATACAGATGTTTGCTGCTATGCATCTGTGCAGATTCACATATTCTTTCTTTTAAGTGATATTTAAATATTTTTTATTGTCTTTTTGAATATTTCCTGTTAAACATTTCTAAAAACTGAAAATAGCTAAACTCAATGTTTGAAATAGAATAATTATGTTTTCCTAATATTTCTGTTTGACAATATAACCATTTTTAAACAAAAATTCTGTTTCAGAGAACATTATTTTTTTGTAATGATAAATTAACAGTTGGAATAAACTATTGAACTTTCTAAGAAGCTGTTGCTTCGGATCTTTATTTTCAGAAACTGCAGTATTGATGCTATAACCGTAATTTATATAAACACTACATTCTTGAGAGACAAATAGCCTTTCGAAATGTTTACAACTGGAGTCGTAGCGAAATGGTTTAAAAACATCTACATGTTTGAATATACATACAGAGTAGTAAGAAGTTTGCTTCCCAAACATTAGGTTCCGAGTTCAATCCCACTCTGTGGCACATAGATATATATGTGCACGTGTGTGTGTCTGTGTGTGCGCACGCACGTGCATGTGTGTGCGTGTGTGTGTGCGCACGCACGTGCATGTGTGTGTGTGTGTGCGTATGTGCTTGTTTGTGTGAGTATGTGTGTATGTTCGTATGTTTGTGTGTGTTTTTGTGTCTGTGTTTGTTCCCCACAACTGCTTAACAACTGGTGTAAGTGTGTTTACGACGTGTAATTCAGTGGCTAAGTATTAGACACTGATAGGATGTCTCCGACTTTACAACAATGTACTGGGTTCGATTCGACTAAAATTCTTAAAGTTAGCCTAATGACTAAAACACATGAAAGATAACAACAAAATAAAGTTATCTATGTATGCACGCGTGTATGTATATGTGTGTATTCATATAAATAGACATGCATATATATATATATATATATATATACATATATAGAAATATAGATATATATGCGTGCATATATGTGCATATATATATATATACACACACACACACACACACACATATATATATATATATATATATATATATATATATATATATATATATATATATATTTATTTATATATATATATATATATGTACACATACATATATAGATATATATGCATGTATATATATGCATATATATATATATATTTATAAACATAACTAAGGGGTCAGCAAGCATTTGCTTCACCATATACCCTTTTAATTTGTAATAATTATATATATATATATATATATATATATATATATATATATATATATATATATATATATATATATATATATATATATATATATATATATATATATATATATATACATACATATATATATATAAATATATATGTATGCATGTTTATATACCAGGCAATCGAATGCTATTATACTTCGTTGGTCACAATGTTCTAGATTTCAAATGATACCACCCTGCAGATTAGGACGAGGCTGGACCGCCAGTCTTTCGCAGGATTTCATGTTTACAGAACTGAGTGAACTGGAGCAACGTGAAATTAAGTGTTTTGCACTCACCGTCTAAGGATAGAAACCGCGGTCTCGTGCTTGGGTGTACAACACAATAACGACAACACTTATAAGTGCACAAACATACATATATATAGCCTTCTAAGAAGCCATAATTCAGAAAGAAAATTCGGCATTTCTTGCATTTACCAAAATAATGGGTATCTTTTATCATTTACTTGCATTAGTAATGAGACTGCAGCCATGGTGGGGATCCGCACAGTATCGTAGATCCCTTTCAGCGCTTACCAATCGGTTTTGCACAGGAAATTAAATAAATCGGTGAATATCTAACCCATACTCTTAGTGAAGCCATTGGGAAAAATCGCGATGGCTCTATACAACTGGAGTTCAGCAGGTGACACATCTGAGATAATTGCTTCCATATTATGAATCTAGGTTACAGGACATACGTCATATTAGTTTCATCAGATATACTGTTCTGTGGTCGCTTAGAGCAATGTTCGAAGAGGGTATTAACAGTAATGGTTTCAAAATTTTGGCAGAGAGCCAGCAGTTGTGGGGAAGGGGGTAAGTCGATTACATCCACCCTAGTGTTCAACTGGTACTTTTTTAATCCACCCTGAAAGGATGAAAGCCAAAGTTCATATTGGCGGAATTTGAACTCAGAACCAAAAGACAGATGAAATGCCGCTAAGCACTTTATCGGACGTGCTAACGATTTGCCAGCTCACCATAATAATAATAATAATAATAATGATAATAATAATAATAATAATAATAATAATAATAATAATAATAATAATAATAATAATTTTAAATTGCCCACGGAAGGCTGGAAAGCAAAATACCTCCTGTGTCACGTGAATATAAAATCAAGAATTAAGTATATGAAGGTATTGTTAGTAAGCTGTTTTTTATCTGCCTAGAATCGTACATGAGCCCAGATCTTATATACTGTATGTAGTCGCTTCATTTGCCAGAAATACCAACCGAATCTCCTTCATATCGCACACTGGCTTTTAAAATTGATAGACACATTGGATAATGTAGTTCTTGAATACTTTGCATCATGGATTCGTAGTACCAACTAATTTTGTGAGTGGGAGGAGGTTACACGACATTAGAAACCCAAAAACATTCCGGTTGTGGTCATCCTTTATGCTTTACTATTTCGTATCTAGAACTACATTATGCAATGTTTCGTTTCTAAGAGTAAGTTGTTACTTAATATATCAGACACTATTTCTAGAAGTTTGTGAGACAACACATTTACTCCCGTGTTGAATATGTTTAGACGAACTTGGTTGTTGTTGTTTTGTTTTTTTTTGTGCTCCATTTGTGTTCTGATTGATTGTTATCCCAGCCATGTCTAACAGAGATTTTATTAATCAGGTATTTCTTTGTCCTGTGTGTCATTCCTTTATAAGACAGTTAAGTGTGCTTTGAGGGAAATTCGTCTGTTATTTATAGCAGGTTGGTTCACTTTTGTTCATATTAATGCAAAACGTGCAGTTTATTTGCATTGTGTTGACTTTAATAAACATTTCAGTATGGAGGGCGCCATGGTGACTGTATTTTTATATGGTATCTTTAAAGAACTATTTAATCATGTGACCAACCATCAAGCTTTTCCAGCAGAGATCCTTAACGTATATCCCCTAATGTTTATTGAATTACAGTATTTTTTTAGGACTATCATTCTTTGAAATTGGAAACAAATGAAGGCAAAAACATTAAAGCCTTATATTTAGCAAATACCAAATACAGAACGAAACCTGCGTACATAGACAAATTCAAAGAGATAATTTGTAACATTTCACTGCTTCCTGGATACTCTTAGCATATGACAATCCATTATATTTTAGAACAAATATCGGAGTTAATATCTCAGAAACACCATCTGCAAGAAAATCAAGAGTTCAGTAGAGATAAAGACTGAGTAGTAACATATATCTAAGCAGAAAGAACAACGGTGTAAAGGGACAGAAAAACATTAGCTAAATAACAAATAGTTTAATAATTTCGGCAAGTAGGGTAAGACACTTTAGTATGTTTTAATATAATTAAACCTCCTTAGTGAATGATGGACTTCTTCGAACTTGCCCAACGTGTGATATATAACAGCTTGACAGTTATAAAACATGAATTTCTAATAATAAGTTAACATGACGTTAACCTCTTTAAAGAACTTTTACTAGAAGTTAATAATATCTACTCTGTTAAGAACAAAGTGCTCTTTTAGACAAGAATCGCAATCATTCTAATTTAAACGGAGTGTGTAAGCTGACATCTTTACAAGTTATTCCATTATGATAAATTACTCTAGCTATTTGTACGACAGCTTCTCTGTCGCTCTGAGGTAAACAGTGTGAAAACTATTACTAGAAATACAAGGTAGCAATATAGTTCTGTTCTGCCTATCTAATTAATATAATTCCTGGATGAATCAGTGTTCTTTTTTTCTTTTTTGTTTCTTATTTTGTCTTCATTGGTAACAAGGTTTTGCCTTGTCGGTTATTTCTCTTTTACTTTAATATAACATTTATCGCATTTCGTATACTTTTAATTTGCACAAACACGTCTCTGTGATTAAGTGGTTTTCTTTGAAAATATGTAGCTTCGGGTTCAATCGTAAAGTAGTGCACTTGTATTCTATGATAATCTCGAGTTTTCAAAGCTTATTAGTGATCCTTGAAATTCAGAAGGTATGTGAAAGCTCCTCAAAATTATATTTCCTGATCTTTTATAGGAAATATAATGATAGTTTATCATTTAGTCAGGGGAGTATCTATGTTTTTTTTGTTTTGTTTTTTGTTGTTTTTTTTCAATGACTCTGTGACTGGTGAGAGAAATTATACTGAAACCAGAGACCTATTCAGAAAACTTTCCGCTGATTGAAAACTACGAAAGCACCCTACGATCAAGTGATGATGTTAAACAACTAGGAACCCAGATTTCAAAGATTTGGAACAAGTACCGAAAGACATCACACCCGATGTTCAAACAATTCCGTCAATCCAACAATTGCATTGGCAATTTATTTTATTGATCCCTGAAAATACGACAGGTGAAGTTAATATCGGCAGGATTTAAACTCAAAGAATAGAAAGCCAAGCAATTTGTTTTACATTTTAATGATTGTGCAAAATGACTGTCATGTATCTCCCAGTTTAACACCAGCTTCTTGTGGACTGTCTTTAATGATGTACACTCTGGTGCAACCTTAAAGCCTGTTCTCCAGTGTGATGACAACTATTCTCCTTCTCGCTATCATAGGAACTATGAAAATCGCCAAGAGTAATGGGCTTCGACTTTTTAATAACTCATGCATTACAAACTATAAAACATTCTACAAAAACATGTTATGTTAAATAAATCACCAAATCGAAAATGTGCCAGCTATTCTGCCCAGTAGAATTTATAAAAGACAATAGATGTGTTTTGAGCAGACTGTTAATTAACCAGAAAATTTAAGTGAAAAGAAAAAAAAGTACTGTATTTTAATGATAGGAACTAAAATATGAGGGTTTTACAATTAATGTAATTAATAACGAAGTTGGTCTCATGAGATATGTCAATGTTAAAAATATTTATTTATTTCAATCTCTTGTATAATTGTTTTTTTTTTTTTATTACTTACTCAGCCTCGTAAAACGTTTTGCAACGCCTTCAGGTCCCATGGGGGAAACGAAAGAAGAAACCACGCAACTGGCTACTAGAAAATAACCCACTTTATCAATACTCATACACCATTCTAGATATATATGTATGTGTACGTGTAGAACATATATGTATATATATATGAGCATATATATGTGTGTATACATATATACATACATATTTCTCTCTCTCTCTCTCTCTCTCTCTCTCTCTATATATATATATATATATATATATATATATATATGTGTGTGTGTGTGTGTGTGTGTGTGTGTGTGTGTGTGTGTGTGTGTGTGTATGTATGTATGTATGTATGCATATATATATATATGTATGTATATATATGTATGTATATATATATATATATATATATATATATATATATACATATATATATATGTATGTATGTATATATGCATGTATATATATGTATGTATATATATATATATATATAAATATATATATATATATATATATATATATGTATATATATATATATATATATATATATATATATATATATATATATATATATATATATATATATATATATATATATATATATATATATATATATATGCATCGGTATATGCTTATTCGTGCTTTTTAGAGCTAGTTATATATAAAAAGAAAATTAACGTTGAACTGAAATGTTGCTCGATAATTTATAGTAGAGTACATAATTATTTACTTTTACAAGCAAAGAGCTGACGGTGACTTCGAAGTATCGGCTCGCTCGCCTGCATCAGACTGTGCTTTATCTTCTATATTTTCTGGGTTTATATAGTCTCCGGCAATTTATTTTAGTGGTAGGAAGAGCAACGTGAATAACAATTACAGATGCATAGGAAATCAGCAGAAATAGCTGTGAAGGAAGAGGCGAATAGAATGTATTTGAGAGGACTAGAAATGTATGGGAAAGATATTTAATTTTGCTTGATGTAGTAATTTTATTATTGTTTAGGGTTCAATAACGCGTCGAAAAAAGGTGTAAACATATGTTGTATTCAGTTCACGACATTATTTGTATATAGGGTTGCTTTGACTGGTATTTTAGGGTTCAGTAAGGAATGTTTGTAGATAATACTGTTAATCACACTGCGTATGTCAGACTGAGGTTGAATTTTGTTTCCAGTTATAAACTTTGTATTAAAAAACTTTCAACTGAGAATTTTTGGAATGTTTTGAATTGAGATGAATATATTACTAAATATATATTAGGCTTTCTAATCTGTTTATTACGTGATTATTATATTTTTGATAGAAGAATGAACAGATGCATACATGTAACTATATGTTGACGCCTTTAAATAGCTTCTGCATTTATATATTCTTATAGACATATATACACATGGACATATGTATAATCCTTCTGCATTCATTTGCATGTAAGGGTCATGCTGTCACACACTAATTCAGTTTGCGAAACACTTGTATATTAGGGAAGTTAATATTGTTATAGATACAACTTAAAGTTCACATCTACAATGATGATGTTAAAGAAACCCATATTAAGATAGGAAGGATCGGACCAACACAACCGCATACACCCATGATTTCAGCCTCCGTATGAACGAATGGCACGACATTCACACACAGCTCGAACAATATCAAGCAGACCATCATTTGAATTATTTAATGCGTCGTTCAAAGAACGAATTATATCCTGATCTACCAGAGCTAAAAAAACAATAAATCTCTGCATCACAAACATAGAATTCTCCATAATTCTGAGATGACGCGTACGATTTTCTTAGACCTTATCCGGATAAAACTAACAATATATTGAGCCATGAAGTTCCAGATATGCACATTGCAAGAAGTGCTCGGGCTCTGTCACACCTAAATATTCACAGAGCTTGTTGGAAATCGAATCAAAATAATATCATCAGACAGGACTGACCAGAAAGTTTCTGTCTATGCAAAGCAATGGCGTATGAGAAATATTTTTTTCCGATAAAGTAAGCCATAAGCATCGTCCGGAAGAAAAAAAGCTGTTTCGTGATGCATGCTGGAATCATCCACCGCGAGAAAACTGAAAACCATACAGCATTTGTTGCGAACGTTTGTTTTCGACATTTGGATTACTGTCGGCCAAACACTAATATATTAACCGGAGATGTAGAAGCAATGACACGATGTTTCATGATACCTATCTACCTGTCTGTATATCTGTATCACTATTTCTGACTGACTTTCTGTCTGTCTATCTATCTATCTATCTATCTATCTATCTATCTATCTATCTATCTATCTATCTGTCTGACTGTCTGTCTGTCTCTCTCTCTACGTATCTATCTATCTATTTATTTTTCTATCTAGTTGTCGCTCACTCACTCTCACTAATATGTATGTGCATGTGCGTGCGTTTATGAGTAATATGTATGTATGTATGCATCAAGCAGAAACATCTATACAGAATTGCACAGCTGTATTGGCGCAAGCGTGATTGTTTGCTAAGACGTTTGCTTCCCAATCATATGGTTCCAGGTTCAGTTCCACAGCGTGAGACATTAGGCGTAGATTTGGTAGGCAGAAACCGAAAGAAGTCAGTTTTGCAACTCATCATGCAACACTTCTGGATGGTCTCCTTCTTTAAGTTGGTGAATGCTGTCATAATCCTTGCCTTCAGTTCCTCTTTGGTGTTTTATTGGTCTCTCGCTCAGCTGCACACCAAACATAATCAAGAGGGTTGCTGTCTGGGTAGTTAGATGGTCAGATGTTAGGGGTGATGTGGTCGCAGCAATTGTATGACAACCATGACTGGGTTTTCCTGCTTGTGTGGCATGGTGCAGCATCCTGTTGTCAGAGGTAGGGTCTTCCAGCAGCCACTAGGGCAGCACTACCTCCACCAGACATCTGATGTAAGACTCCGTGTTGAGTCTGAGGCCGTGTGGGAAGATGAATGGGGTATAACGTCACCATCACTAACGATCACTCGCAACACCGTGATGTTGACTGGATCTTTGATTCTTATAATTCCCGGTACATAACCTCAGGGTGCACTGTTCTCAGATTTTCACCGAAACATTCTAAAATGTTCGTATTGGTGCTGCGGGCACGAATGCTAAGTAATACAGCATGTCATTCCCAAATTTCTAGCAGAGTGAATTGCGTTATGGTGCTTTTTTTCTCACGTACGGTGCCAACTGACTCCACTATACCGTGTAGTCAACAAAATCAAAAACAAACAAGGCGCTTGCGCGAAATTGAAAGTATGCAGTGGCGACAATTTACTCATCGTATCCTGCATATATATTTATGACTTTGAGAACAGACATATTGTAATTTTTGCGAGCACTGAAACTCTTTTACTGTTAAGGCGTGGTAAATACACGCAACACTCTATCGCTCACCCTGCTGAAAATAGCCGCTAAAACTCTTAAATCATGTTTGGAATAAACGCTATAATGATTACAAATTTTGGCAGAAGACCAACACCTTTGAGAAGGGGCTAAGTCGATTAAATCCACCCGAGTGATCAACTGGTTCTTATTTTCTCGACGCCGAAGAGATGAATGCAAAGTCGACTCCGGCAGAATGTGAACTGAGTATGCGCAGACGGACGAACTACCACTAAATACTTTTCCTCGGAGTACTAACGATTCTGCCAGCTCACTGCCCTAATAAAACGTTGCATT
>NC_142934.1:44518517-44553517 GCF_046866305.1 Octopus bimaculoides
GTCTCTGTTGCCAAACCTCTAAGTGAGGGGGGCATAAACACACCAGCATCGGTTGTCAAGCAATGCTAGGGGGACAAATACAGACACACAAACACACACACACACACACACACACACACACACACACACACACACACACACACACACACACACACACACACACACCCACACATATATATATATACATATTCGAATCACTTGTCTGAGGTATATAAGCAGAGAGTGTAAACTTTATCTCTTGATGTGCAACATCGCAGTACAAGTAAAACAAAATTTTATATTGAATAAAAAGCGGCTCCGTACTGTATGATTTCATTATTAGAGCCGCTTCTAGGGCGACGAGCGGGCAGAGGGTTTAGCATACTTAGTGAAATTTCATCCGTCTTAATGTTCGGAGTTCCAATTCCACCGAGGTCGACTTTGCTTTCATCCTTCGGGGTTCATAAATTAAGTACCAGTGAAACACTAGGGTCGATGTAATCGATCAGTTTCCTCCCCAAAATTTCAGAACTTTAGTAGAAAGTATTATTAGAGCCGCTTCTAACTCAAAATTTAGTTTTGAGTTTTAGGGTTGGCATTAACTTCTTCGACGTGTCTAGGGAAGATTTTCTCGAGAATCTCATTGGGAAAAGGCTTTTATACTGCAAGAAGTCTCTTTTCAAGTTTCCTGGTCGATCTACGTCGCAGGTTCGAAGTATTGTTGTCATCTTAAAATTAGTGATTTTTATTTATTATTCTCAAATAAACTTATATATTTATTCTGCTAGCATTGTTTAATGAATATATATTTTCTTTAAATACTTGCGGAGCAGTTATATTTCACTCATTCATACGTTGAATATTATTAGATGTAAGAAGGGGCAAACATAGTTAATCGATCGTTATGCTATTAGCAATTAATAATGATACGGGATACAATCAAATATGCTTCAAGTTAAGAGAGAAGTATAGGTATATATGAATGTGTGTATGAATAAAGACAAATATATTAATGAAGAGAAAATTTGAGAATGTCTGAAAGATTTGAGAATCGATACAGAGTTAATAATACACAAGCATTAAGCCATTAATAATTATTAATACGTACATCAATAAATATATTTCTAGATTTCATGGATGTTTTGTAAACGTATACGCATATTTGAGAAGTGAAGATCTTAGATTTACCTCTATAATTGGAGACTGCAATACAGTTAATAATGGATTACCAGTTGATACACGTACAGATTGCTATAATGAAAACGTTTGAGGTTGATGGTAGAAACGAAATATATCTATGTATCTGTGTGTATGTATATATATTTTGAGAAGACAGTTTGGGATTTAACAACAGATATTGGCCTAGATGCAATCCATAGTTAAATCCATTATTGTCTTCACAAATTTTTATCTTATATACTAAACCAAGTGTTTAAATAACATCTCCGATGCCTCCTAATGCTTGCTTGCTAATACATCAATGCAAAACATCATTCATAAACACACGCATCCATACATACAGACTCGCAAAAAGAGTCAATAAATATTGTTTTCAAATTTTATCGCAGGCCCATCAAGGTCAGGGTCGGGGCAAGTCAATTACATCGTCCCCGCTGCACAACTGGTACTTATATTATCGACTCCGAAATGATGGAAGGCAACGTCGACCACCTATTTTGAACTCAGAATGCAGAGATTAATGATGTGCCGCTCAGCATTTTTCCCGGCGCAATAAAAAGTCTGCCAGCTCATTGGCAATAAACATTTGCGTTCTCTTAGATAAAAGTATTCTCCAGTTTGAATAGATAGTGGTACAACGAAAATGAGTAAAACATCCCAGATATTTCCATTTGAGATTCTTTGATTGAGCGCATTCATGTAATCACGTACATATGGTATAATCTAGATGACAAACATGTAACCACAAGCACACACACGCATACACAAATAAGTTCTAATGAAACTCACACTAGTACGAAAGTACAATGTACACCCACTATTTCAGAGGAAGTTTATCCAAATGCGCATGTAATATTACATAAATGAGCCCACAACCTACGAGACTTCTTGGTCCACAGCTTCTTCCCTAACCCAACCTCCCAACCCGGCTCGTTCCCCTGCTCCCGCCCACGCTACCGCAGTTGCCTTTACTTCGACAACACCACCCTCCTCCCCGGCACCCATCATTGACCCTATTTACATCACCGACTCATTCACCTGCACTTCTACTAATATCATCTACTGCATCTCCTGCTCTCTCTGCCCTTCCCTATACATCGGGCGAACGGGACGCCACTTGGCTGACCAGTTCGCGGAGCACCTCCGAGACATCTGACTTGGCAATGACACCCCGGTTTCGTGCTATTTCCGCTCTACCGGTCACTCTTTGCAAAACCTGTCCGTGTTCGAATTGTCCTTGCACAGGAGACATCCGGACTCGCGTTTGCGCCGTGAACAGGGATTAATCTTCTCTCTTCGCTCCTTTGCGCCACATGCACTCAACTCTCCTCCCCTCACCTCTCTTCCCCCTCACATCTACTTCCTCCCACACACCTCTCCTCTCTTGCTCTGACTCCTATTTCTCTTCGCTCCTACTCTCCTTCTTTCTTCTCTTCACGCCTATCCACCCTCTCCTTCCCCTTCATCGTAACCCCTCCCTCGTAAGCCCACCCCACTCCTATACATTCTGACCCCACCTTCCCTATCCTTCCCATAACACCCCACCCCATCCCTTACACCCACTCCCATATGCCCCATCTCTACCCCCACCCTCAGCCTAACCCACACCCCCAATTGTTTTCACCCCAAATTCCTATGTCCTTGGAATCTATATAGTCCATGTTATACTTGTAGAGAATTTCATTAAAAAAATATCTATTTTCTTGAATTCTAATACGAATTGAAATGAACTCCGGTGAATTTTCCAAAATGTCTCCCCATCCTCTCCTAAAACACCTTTCCCACAAAAGTTTGTATATTCGGAATCGACATCATATAAGGCATATTCGTAGAAAATTTCATGAACGAATATCCATTTTTCTGAAAGTTATGATCATCCAAAGTCGAGTGAGCAGAAATATGTAGTTATGCCCACTACTGATATATGAATTAAACTATTAAATTATTTTTTTTATAAAAGATGAAATTCTTTTCCTCAATTTTTTGTAGTATGGCTTTTTAAATTCCATTTTTGAATAAATTACTCTAATAACAGGATTATTTAATAAAATATTTTTATTGTTTGGATTTTGTCTCTATGAGCAGTACTGAATCATGTCATAGGGCTGTTCAGAAAAGGCAAATGACAAACATTCAAATATTTTAACCATTAGTTTTCACAATTTTCAAATTTTCAAACATGGAGCGAATTATTTGCATGCTAAAAATGACTTTATTTATAATTTCTTTATTAATTTTATAGTAAATAGAATATCATTATTTGTGGCTTTGTCTCTATGAGCAGTAGTGAAGTCTGTAGTAAGGCTGTTCAGAGAAGGCAGATGCTACTTGCAATTATATTCTATGCAATATTAAATTAAGTTATTTAAAATAAAGTAATTTTATTAAATTTGTATCCTCATTTTTTTTATTATTTAAAAAAAAAATTATATATTCATTTGTATCTTTGTCTCGGTACAGTACCGAAATTACAGTATGTATATTATGTCCAGAAAAGGCAAAGTCGCAATGATTATCATTCATTTTTACTTTAATTTCGAAATGAAAAAATCAAAATTTTGTTTGAATCGTCTTGGAAATCTTTGAATTCAAAATGACTGCAAAAAATGGTAATGTTATAAAATATTAGTTAAAATTTTACTTTTACGGCAACGCCTGTAAAAACACTGGACTACCCAATGAAAAATGCGGACGCATACTAACAATATTCTTAATTAAACCTGGAAAAAAGAGGACAAGAAAAAACTCATTAAAATTGGAGCTTAGAATATTGTTGCTAAAATTAAAATTTATAATTTTTTTATTAATTCATTTAGTACAAAAAATAAAATTAAAATTAAAAAATTAAAAGTGAAACTAACTGAATTTTTAGAAAAATATGAAAAAGTACCTAAGAGATATTTTCTAATTTCAATTTTAGCAGCAATATGTTAAACTCAAATTTTAATGAGTGTTTTCTTGTCCTCTACTTTTCCAGGTTTAATTGTTAAGAATATCGTTAGTATGTGTACGCATTCTTCAGCTCACCCTAATTCCGATAACCATAGCACCTAAGACTTGCCTTGTCTTGAACTAAACAGCCTTGTCACTTTATTAGTGAACGTCTTCAATTCTGCAAAAGAAAATAAAACATCCAAAATCTATACATGCACGCATATATCAATGCATTCACACATGAATTTATAGATAGATAGATAGATACATACATACATACATACATACATACATACATACATAAAAGTTCCAATGAAGGAGCCTTGAATCTATGTTAGAGTCCGGCTCTTTCTCTATGGACAAGAAATACAGAAATGAAACTGATTGATATACATACATGCATTGATTCACTCACACATTCTTAAATAAATGCATGCATACATACATGTAAGACTTTCCTCAGATATAAAGTCTTACATTGTTTTCTTTATCTATTTACCAACTATGGAGCTTTGTATCTTTGTCAGAAACCACGTCCTTCTTCAAAGGAAGAATTTAAATAATGAAAAACAGAAAAAAAAAACATACATACATACATATATACATACATACATACATACATACGTACATACATACATACATACATACATACATACATACATACAAACGAAAAGTTCCTGAAACGTTCCTGGCGAAAGGCATGGCTGGAGTCTCAAACTTCCGGGTTCTTCTACAAGGCTTAGCAAACTGAAGGACTGTTGCAATGAGTATGAATCTGAGAAGCGAATATGTTGAATAAAATCATAATTAACCAATCTTCCTATATTTTCTTTTGCCCAATGCCGGGAACTTTTTAGCATCCTTCGTACACACATACATACATACATACATACTTGAACATGGCTGCAAATTCAGTCACCTTCATAAGAGAACCCTATTATTTTTGCGTGTAATGAATACTATGCTCAAATTACTTTGCTATTCACACAAACCTGGTAAACTTAAGCCGGTTAACTCCTTTTTTAGCGATTCGTACTGTCAACAACTTCTATATAATTTGTGGAGGAAGAACAACAGCCTTTAACGATATAAACACTCAAGAAGTCATGTAGATGACCCACGAGATTGCTTGTGGTAAATGTTCCACACGTTCTATTTGTGGTACATTTGAAATCCATTCTTCCCGTTTGTTTAATTTACACATAAAGTCATAGTGCTGAATGCCTGTGGAGTGGATGCACACTCAGTGATAAAATATCCCACTTAAATCAACTGAAAATGTTGCACCTAGGTTCAAGCACATCTATATGTTTGTGTGTGGAAGAGTGTGTGTATGTGCGTGTGTGTTTCTGTGTGGGTATGTATGTGTAAGTGTGCGTATAGGCCAACACGCATATGCGTACACATTACTCTATCTCTCACCCTATACATATATACGTATATATATATATATATATATATATACACACACATATATATATATATATATATATATATATATATATATATATATATATATATATATATACATATGTATGTATATGTGTGTGCATATATATATATATATATGTATATATAGATAAAAATATAAATACATATATTATTGTATATATTATTTGTGTATTTACATATATATTATCTATCTTATAGACATATACATCGATACACACACGTGTATGAATATATGTCAATGACGTGTACGTAAGTATATGAATATGTGTATATATATGGGGGGGTGCGTGTGTGCGTGTGTGCGCGCGTGCGCAAGTGTGTACATGTATGTAAATATATTCGTATACATATGCATGCATATAGAGATATATAGAGATAAAGAGACGCATAGACTCTATATATACAAATACATTCAAGCATACACATACACACACACAACACAACAGATTCATACAAACATACATACATTACATGCATACCTACATACATACATACATACATACATACATACATATATACATACAAACGCATAACATATAAAAGAAATTGGCTGGAAGCATTTCTCATAAAATGGCCAACATCAGCTTAGCTGGGGAAATAAATCTGCCGTTCAATAAAAGAAACTTTTATCCTATTAACTGTTAGGAATTTTCCAGCAGGCGACAGACTGCTCTCTCTAATGTATTTATGTTATTTTCTTTCCTTGTACATTAAGTATATTTTACACGGCACATAAACACTTTTCGTTGATGTGAACTTGGTCGTATTGATTCATCAATCGCTATTGGCTGCACTTTCTGTTTGTTCTGTCTATCTGTTTGGCGTTTTGTCTGCTCTGTTGACATGGGACAGCCTACAGATTTATGGCCTCTACTGCTGCACTTAAATGTTGACCACGGAAGAGGTTTGTTTGTTATTGTTGGTGTTGTTGGACTTCTTTTTTCTTATTTTGTTATTGATGGTCAACGATCGACTCCACTATCTCACTTTCTCAACACACACATACGCACATATGCGCGCACAAGAACATATGTATGTATGTATGAATATATCATATACATACATATATACAAATATGTATCATAAGTATATATATATATATATATATATATATATATATACTTATGATACATATTTGTATATATATATAAGATAATAAGAGTGAAAGAACTACGGAAGGCTTGTGTTACATGGTTAAAGTATATATTTAAATTATGTATAAACATTGTATTTTGAGAAATAACCGGTTTCGTGTTGTCTTTTCAAATTTCTCTACTTCATTGTAACGTGTTCGCTCCAGTCTGAAAAAGAAGAGTTCTAGATAGGGGGAAGTAATTAGGGATTTCTTCCGGTATAGGGGAGATAATCGAAATCTAGGAGGTAGTAGAATTTGATTAATTTACCATGGTTTTGTTCTATATTTTTTTCCCCTTTTTCTCTCAGTGGGGTGTTGAATTTCCTTATTTAAATGTGTTAGCAATGGTTAAGTTTGGGTTTGTATTTTTGAATGAAAAAGATTTCCTTATTTAATCTAATCTGTGTTGGTGTTTTAATGGCACATTGATAAAAAGGAAAGATTATAAATTGTGGTAGCATTTGTCTTGCGCATTTCTCAATATGATCACTAAAAGGGATCATTCGGTATTCTGGATATGCAATCTGCTGGCGGTGCAGAGTGCATCTACGTCTGACCGATAATTCTGTGGACCCTATGTAGTTCTCGTGGCAGCCCGAGCATCTTATTACATAAATAAGATTTTCTGAGGCACAAGTAAAGTTAGATTTAACTTTGAATTTGTGTCCCTCTTTGAAGAGGAATTCTGAACCTTCTAGAATGTTTGGGCATGTTGCACAATTTGGTCGACCACATTTGTTTACTTTCGCATCTGTTGTTTCGGAAAATAATATTGCCTTTGTGAGGATCTTTTTCAGTGATTTTGGTTGTTTGTGGCTTTTGATGATTTTGTGTGTGTGTAAAATTTCCTTTAATTTGGGGTCCTTATGTAGCATTGGTATGTTTTGGGTGATGGTGGTGAAGGCTTCTTTGTTTCTGGGGTTGTATGTGGATATGTACGGCAGTATTTTCGGGGAATGTGTGTTGCTGTGTTTAACTTTTCATAAGTTTTCTATGTTAATTTGTGATGCACGTCTGATTCCATCCTCTATGAGTTGAACTGGGTAGTGTCTGTCAATTAGTGTGTTTTTGAGTTCTTGTAGTCTGTAGTCTCTAGTATTTTCTTCTGACACTATTGTGCATATCCTTCTTGCAAGGTTGAAGGGGATGTTTGTTTTGGTGTGTCTTGGGTGGCATGAATCAAATAGTAGATATTGTTTGGCGTCTGTGGTTTTGTAAAATATGTCCGTTTCTATTTTTAGGTTTACTTTTTTAATTAGTATATCCAAGAATGGGAGCTCCTTTTGGTTGTACTCCATTGTGAACTGTATGTTTGGGTTGACACTGTTCAATACACTTTTGAATTTCAAGAGTTCATCTGTGTTTTCATTCCACAGTATGAAACAGTCGTCCAGGAACCTTTTCCAATTTTCTTTTATGTATTGGGAAAGGGTGTTTCCAAAAGTGACTAAAGATTCCTGGTATATTATTATTTCCAAGTAACCCATTGTTAGGTTCGCAATGACTGGAGCTGCCCTAGTGTCCATAGCAATTCCGGATTTTTGTCGGTAGAAAGTATTGTCAAACATGAAGTGGTTGTTTCGTAAGATGAATTCAACCGATTTAGTAATGAATTATTTACTGATCCTGTTTGGGATTTCTTTCGGGAATTGATCCAGCCAGAATTGAATTGCCTGAAGTCCATAATTATGAGGTATACTGGTGTATAAATTAATCACGTCAAATGAGACCATGATTGTTTCTTCCTTGACTTTCTTTGGGAGGTGATTTAGCATATCCAAGTCATCTCTGATATAGCTATTTATGTGTTTAAGGAAGGGTTTTAGGAGGATGTCCATAAATAGACTTAGTCTGTGTGTTTCACAGGCTGGGCCACCTATGATGGGTCGCAGTTTTAGATCCCCCGGGTTTGGTGTATGTATGTATGTATTTTGTGATTTTTTGATGGTCTCATTTATGATCTGGCTTTTGTGTATTTTTGGCAGACCATAGAAGAGGCTAGGCTTGCATTTGAAGTTTGTTAGAAAATCAATCTCCTTAGTTGTCAGTTCATTTCCATGTGTTTTAATTAGTGAGCACAGGGTTTTCATTATTTTTTGTGGGGTGTAGTTTGTGACTTTTTCATAGTGTTGATTGTCATCCAGCATGGAGATTATTAGGTTTTTATAGTATAATGTGTCCATTATTACAGCTGCACTTCCTTTATCTGCTTCCTTAATCGTAATATCTTCATCATTTTGGAGTTCTATTAGTTCCTTCCATTGTGTAGTGTTAAAGTTTGAGTTAACTGTCTGTTTATGAATGGTGTGGTAAGGGAAGTTCTCGATGTGGTTGCAGAATTCATCTAGATTTTTATTTCTACCTTTGTGTGGGATGTGCTCACTTTTGTTTTTGACTAGTGAGTCATCTTCAGTGTTGTGATTGGTAAATGCTTCTGTGAGTCTTAATTTTCTACAGAATTCTGTTATACTGTCTTTCACTTCATTTTGGTTGGCTCTGCGTGGAGTTGGGGTGAATTTTAGCCCTTTTGAGAGGATGTCTATTTTTATGCTTGAAAGAGGTTTGGTTGAGAGATTGATTATCTTCGGGTTTTTTCTGATTACTAGATTCCAGCCTGTGTTCTGGTCTCTGGTCTGGGGCTAAAAATGTTGTTTGTAATTTTGTTTGCACGAGCTGTCTGTTAGATTATATGGGATTGGTTCGGGGGAATGGTAGTATTGTTCCCTTAGATTGTTATATGTGTGTGAGTGTCTATGGGTGTTTTGGTTAGTGATGTGTGTAACTCTAGTATGTGGGATGTTTCTTGATCTGGTGTTATTTTGTGTTGTTCTTGAGTTCGGTGGGGGCCAGTAATTTTGGGTCATAGGGTAGTAGTGACTAGCATGTGGTGTGTTTCCTATCCTAGTGTTGTTTTGGGTTGTTATGGGGTGGTTATGCCTGGTATTGGGACGTTGTTGGTGTGTTCTGTTCCTGGTGTATGAGTGATCTTTAGGTTTGGTGCAATCTATTTCATAAATGCGTTGTCTGTAAGTTTGTTCCCTGTTTAGTTTTGGGTGACTTTAACCATGTAAGACAAGTCTTCTGTAGTTTTTTCACTCTTATTATCTTTTATACATCCAACCACGTGCTTTCACATACCTATATGTATATATATATATATATATATATCACATATACACACACCTATATATATATATATATATATGCATATTTTGTTACATGATGTCACCAACAGTAAACAACGTAAAATACGAAAATAAATGAGTTAAATACGCAAACAACGAGAGGAAAAATAGAAAACAGGACAAGTAACACAAAAAATGACCATTCATTAGTTGTCGGCTGTCAATCTACTCCTCATTTGGAGTATTGAACGACAATATGAGTCTTCGAAGACAGTTGTTCCCATAAATACACCCCCCCCCCAAAAAAAAAAAAAAATTGGGATTTATATATATAAAAGATAAGAGAAGGACAATTAAAAGTTAATCCTTAGTACTGAATGACCATACTGTAATTATGGTTAAGATAACATTTATAGTTGTTTCAGTTTGTTATGTTTGAGGTAAACTTGCGTTTACCTCGTTCTATGTAACAAACATCATCAGAATGATTTGAACTTTGGCAGGAGATCGAAGTCAACAGGAGAAAAAAGGAAAAAAGGAAAAAGGAAAAGGTTCATCTACTTGAAGCATGTAGCATCTTTTAAGGACACAAGAATGTAACCCTTAAGACCTAATGAACCGTTTCTTTTTTCCTTTTTTCCTTTCTTTTTTCTCCTGTCAACATTCGATCTCCTGTCAATATTACTCTGGTAAAGTTCAAATCATTCTGATGATATTTGTTACATGCAACGAGGTAAACGCAAGTTTACCTGAAAAATAACAAACAGAGAAACAGCTGTAAATATTATCATTCAATACTAATGATCAACTTCTAACTGTTACATGTTGCTCCATTACTTATCTTATCTGAATATATTAAACCACAGTTTACCATTTAAATTACCAACTACTGTTTACCTTACAGCAAGGACTATACATAGTTAGGTGATGCACCAGTAGTGCCTACGAATACATTTATCCATTAGACAGTTACATAACCTCTAACTCATAATTTATATATATACATACATGCACATAAATATATAATAAATGCGAAAACTAATTTCTGTGTGTCCAGTGTATCACACTTAGATCCCCTCTCTCACTACTCAATGACAATTCCTCGTGCTAGGGTGTAAGTAATAGTAGGCATACAGACGGTGAGAGCGGTGGCGAAGACAGAGTGAGAAAGAGAGAAAGAAAGAAAGAAAGAAAGAAAGAAAGAAAGAAAGAAAGAGGTTAGACAGCAAAAATGTACTACTCCGGAATGGGAAGACAAAAACTTTTGTTTATCATGCAGCTTTGCAATAAGTTCCAAGTCGACATACTATATCGTTGCTTTGATGAAAATTATTCATTGCTTGAAAAATATTGGTCAAGTTTAATAAAATTTTATATGTACTCAATGCATGAAGTACATTGTTGGGCCCAAGGCCCAATGAAGAGTCTTCTACAGGAGCTACCTTAAAGTATATATATAGGTGAGAAAGTTGGTATGTGAAAGCACGTGGTTGGATGTATAAAAGATAATAAGAGTGAAAAAACTACAGAAGGCTTGTGTTACATGGTTAAAGTATATATTTAAATTATGTCAGAAAAATGTAAGAAAAATGTTAGAAAAATGTTAGAAAATCTTTTTGGTATATAAACATTGTATTTTGAGAAATAACCGGTTTCGTGTTGTCTTTTCAAATTTCTCTACTTCATTGTGTCGTGTTCGTTCCAGTCTGAGAAAGAAGAGTTCTAGATAGGGGGAGGTAATTAGAGATTTCTTCCGGTATAGGGGAGATAATCGAAATCTAGGAGGTGGTAGAATTTGATTAATTTACCATGGTTTTGTTCTATATTTTTTTTTTCATTGCGAACCTAACAATGGGTTACTTGGAAATAATAATATACCAGGAATCTTTATTCACTTTTGGAAACACCCTTTCCCAATACATAAAAGAAAATTGGAAAAGGTTCCTGGACGACTGTTTCATACTGTGGAATGAAAACACAGATGAACTCTTGAAATTCAAAAGTGTATTGAACAGTGTCAACCCAAACATACAGTTCACAATGGAGTACAACCAAAAGGAGCTCCCATTCTTGGATATACTAATTAAAAAAGTAAACCTAAAAATAGAAACGGACATATTTTACAAAACCACAGACGCCAAACAATATCTACTATTTGATTCATGCCACCCAAGACACACCAAGACAAAATCCCCTTCAACCTTGCAAGAAGAATATGCACAATAGTGTCAGAAGAAAATACTAGAGACTACAGACTACAAGAACTCAAAAACACACTAATTGACAGACACTACCCAGTTCAACTCATAGAGGATGGAATCAGACGTGCATCACAAATTAACATAGAAAACTTAAGAAAAGTTAAACACAGCAACACACATTCCCCGAAAATACTACCGTACATATCCACATACAACCCCAGAAACAAAGAAGCCTTCACCATCATCACCCAAAACATACCAATGCTACATAAGGACCCCAAATTGAAGGAAATTTTACACACACACAAAATCATCAAAAGCCACAAACAACCAAAATCACTGAAAAAGATCCTCACAAAGGCAAAATTACTTTCCGAAACAACAGATGCGAAAGTAAACAAATGTGGTCGACCAAATTGTGCAACATGCCCAAACATTCTAGAAGGTTCAGAATTCCTCTTCAAAGAGGGACACAATTTTAAAGTTAAATCTAACTTTACTTGTGCCTCAGAAAATCTTATTTATGTAATAAGATGTTCGGGCTGCCACGAGTACTACATAGGGTCTACAGGGCTATCGCTCAGACGTAGATGCACTCTGCACCGCCAGCAGATTGCACACCCAGAATACCGAATGATACCTTTTAGTGATCATATTGAAAAATGCGCAAAACAAATGCTACCACAACTTATAATCTTTCCTTTTTATCAATGTGCCATTAAAACACCAACACAGATTAGATTAAATAAGGAAACCTTTTTCATTCAAAAATACAAACCCTAACTTAACCATTGCTAACACATTTAAATAAGGAAATTCATCACCCCACTGAGAAAAAAAGGAGAAAAAATATAGAACAAAACCATGGTAAATTAAGCGAATTCTACCACCTCCTAGATTTCGATTATCTCCCCTATACCGGAAGAAATCTCTAATTACCTCCCCCTATCTAGAACTCTTCTTTCTCAGACTGGAACGAACACGACACAATGAAGTAGAGAAATTTGAAAAGACAACACGAAACCGGTTATTTCTCAAAATACAATGTTTATATACCAAAAAGATTTTCTAACATTTTTCTAACATTTTTCCTATATTTTTCTGACATAATTTAAATATATACTTTAACCATGTAACACAAGCCTTCTGTAGTTTTTTCACTCTTATAATCTTTTTTATATATATATATATATATATATATATATATATATATATATATATATATATATATATATATATATACATATATTTATACGTCAGTAAAAATCATGCCTTTGTCTGACTATGCGGATTCATTTGATTTTATGAGACCTAATCACATCTGATACGGCCGAATATGACACGGAATTACATTTCACGTGTAGGACACATCTAAACTGTTACTCCTTTTGTGGGTCTGGCCGACTGGGTTTGTGGCGCTCCTGTTTGGGTTCTGATACCTAAATAAGTATCCCTTTTGATGATTTTGTGATTTCCCCACATATGATTAACATATGGGAGTCTGTGCTGACACTCTCATTTCCAGTATTAGAGACGGGACGGTGCACAGACCCCTATGCAATATAGCAGCGAAACCCCAGAATCCTTCTAAGAGACACTTATTCAGGTAGCCTGATAGCATCTGTCAGTTGCATGGTAAATGAAGAATGGCTGTGGATGAAGACGAAGAAGAACTTATAAAATGTTAGTGAAATTTACTCCTCGATCTGCAGACTGTATGTTGATATTGTATACCAATTGAATCAATGGTATGCCCGTGGTCAGATTGGATTAAATATTGGCAATGTCATCTGGAGGACAACTGGTGCGTAGTCCGATTGCATGGGAAGTTGCTTGTCTTATTATTATTATTATTTTTTTTTTCATTTTTGGCACTTGTGTAATTTCGTGCTCATAGAGATAAAATGTGTCAACGCTCAGGGTTTCTTTATGTTACTTTCAGACTGTTCTTGCGATTTCTTTCTAGCGCCCATTTTCTCTACTCTACTACAACAACGCTAGTAATGAGTTCCTTTTGTACGTATTTATTCTTTATATCCTGTGTATGACTTTAAACCGCATCCATTGAGGCCCTGGTTTCGGAGTTCAAAGGTTTTGAGGAGCATGAAACCACCTCTTAACAATAATTGTTCCCTTGTCTATTCGATCCTGAAGAGATAGCACCTGCTAAGAACCCTGTGATGAACTAGTTAGCAAGTTATTGGGCAGAAAGAGCTTGTTAGCCTGGGGACAATCCCTCTAGAGGATTGAAAATACAGGGAAAAACGGGAGTCGAAGGCCCACAGGTAGTTTGATGTTGTCTATCACCTCGTTCTCGCGACTCCTGCCAAATTGTAGCGGTTGTGCTGTTCCTTCGGATCCATCAGTGACCTGCTGAGTTGAGATACGCTGCATGAACAATAACCGACCCTCCATCTGCATAATCTAATGCCCAGATTTAGATCTTATCGAACACCCTATGGTCGAGTGATAGGACCCTGCCACACACTGGACAGGATATTCCTGACTTGCCTATGACCCCGACAGAACACGGAGAGCAATAATTATCAATCATAAGTCAATCTTACCATTCAAATAGCTCAGGTACAGCCCACAATTGAAACTTGTGTGACAAAGACTGCCATTCGTGCATCGGACTGTATAACCACAAACACCACTGTTTTAGCGGGGCTGACAAGTAGAACCTTCATCCGTGGTCATTAATGACCACTGGAAGGGCAGCGAGCAGGCGATATCGTTGGCATGCCGGACAAAATGTTTAGCAGCATTTCTTCCAGCTTTACGTTCTGAATTCAAATCCGTTTAAGTGAGCTTTCCCTTCCATCTTTTCAGGGTCGATAAAATAAGTACCATTTGAGAGATGGGTTTGATGCAACCGAGTAGCCCTCTCCAAAGATTTCAAGCGTTGTGCTTTTAGTACAAAGGAGTAATAATAGATAGAGGGTTAAAACAAACAAAAATACTTAATGAAATCACTAGATGACATAACTCATCCAATGAATTGGCTTCTTTTATATCAGAGTATAAATTAATGGGAATCTGTATCGTTGGACACTCCTGTATGCGGACATTTGTCTTACCACTTAATGTGGAAAAATCTACTGGCATGTAATGTGAAAAAATGTGATTCAGCCATCTGCAGTAACTTTCGTTGGGAGTCCACATCTGGGCAGCGTGGACAGCGCCGTGAATATGACTGCATAGTTATCAATTAGTCTGGTTATGATGCTGATACGCTTAAGTTCCCAAACTGAAATATTATCTTCCAAAACTTGAGCTTGTTTTGACTAACATAGAATGGACCGCATCGTCAATGTAGGTATATTTTGAGCGAAGTCTTTCAATGTAAGTGGATTCTCTACTGCTAATAGTCGGTTATCTTTTGCCGTTAGGTTTAGTTCAATGTGATCCGTAATTCCAATCTTTTTGGAACTGATGGATACAGCAACGTAGCGGCTGAAGACAGGAACTTTTCTTGCATTATTTGGATGCCATTTCTCCTGTGTTATAGTTCAGTGCATAATCACCTACAAAATAAATATTATAATTAGATGCTGTTTGGATTCCAGTTACTATTTTCATACGTACAAGATGGAGAAATCCACTATAGATTCTGTAAAGGATGTAAACTCGTGTTGATATCACTGGAAGCACGTATGGCAATTGACAAAAATATCAGAGTGAACAGTATTGGTGCTAGCTCACATCCGCCCCTAATACCACTGCTTATCGGAATATCTGATGAGTTTTCATCATCATCGACAATAGAAACATACATATCGTCGGGAAAATGTTTAACGATGCATGTGAATTTGTCTTTGCAACTCAATTTTAACGTAATCTTTTACAGGCGTTGGTGATTTATAATATGGAATGCCGAGATAAGATTAACAACTGAGGGCTGCGGATATTAGTTCAGTTTTTGGCATTTCTCCTCTAGCTTTTCCCGTAGCAAATGTAATGCCCACAGTGTTATTTCACACCTTGAAACTACATTGGCTTCCCCGTGAGTAGACCAATCTCACGATAAACGTTGGCAAGTTTTTCAATAATACTAAAGCTGGAAAAAGTTACTGTGGTTAACGTAAGACAGTCCTTTTCTTTTTGAATATGTGTGTATGGGTCATGAAAGCAGCATTGAATATTAGGGGGAGTTTATTTGTTTTCAAGACTAGAATTATCTTTTGATGCAGAATGGGTTATCTAATAGTTTAAATATCTGATATTATGGCATCTGATCCAGGAGCTTAGCCGTAAAATATTTGCTTAATGGATTTTGACATTCGTGTGTCAGTGTAATGATAGACTAGTTCGGAGTCTTCAGAAAATAAGGAGATTGTAGCCTTATTAATAATTAATATCTGGTTGAGCTGTTCTGCTGATCTTTCTCTATGCTGATATGTTCTCTAAGCTGATAAGTGTTGAACTATCAATTCCTAAGAATCGAGAACCATACACAGCGTTAAAAAAGTCATAGAACGTTTTCAAGTTATGTTACTTAACAAATTGTTAACAAAGTTTAGTTGAGCATTTTTCCTCTTTCGTACATTAGGGGATTACCTTGATTACCTACATTCATAATTTAGGCAATGAAGAGCTCGTGCTGCAGTCGGAAGTTTTTTTTAACCAAGTCGTCATTTACTTCTCTCCAACTTTCGTGACGCATCATTGTTGAATCCAAAAGTTAGAATGCTGTGTTTCTCAACTGCTCTCTAAGAAACATATTTCTGGAACACATTTTTCATTTAAAAAGATTGCTGGACAACTTAGTGTTAAGGCCATTGGCAAACGTATAAGTAGTGTCTCCTGGTTTCAGATTTTTAAGTGCTGAGCGCCCAACCCCCCACCGGGAGGATTTTTACTTCGTAGTCTTCTCTTTGGTCTCATGAACAAGACAATTTCTGATATCACTAATTTGTTATCAATCCAGGGTTCTATTATTCTTAAAATCTCTGATAAACAAAACATCTTGTGTATCACTTTCCGTCAAATGTCATAGGCTGACACATACAATTACTTATATTTGGAATGTGTCCATATTGTCTTATTGCGATATGGATGTTGGAATATGGTATTAGCGATAAAAAGAAAATATGTGATAGAGATTTAGGAAAGAAGGGGAGAACGACCACGAAGAGGAGATCGTTACATTTGCATTTCACTGTACCATTCCCGCGCAACACACATCCCCGAGTTTGAAATTATGTGCCCACTCTTGCAATGGAGTGATCTCAGAAGACTGATTGACTTCAAGTAACAAGAAATTGAACTGGTTCAATATTTCATACGATTTGTGCTTGCACCCTTCGTGGAGAATTACATCCAGTAGATTAAATCATATACTAGTCTCCTAGCTTTTATCTTTCTTCTTTTACTTCTTTCAGTCATTAGACTGCGGCCATGCTGGAGCATCAACTTAAATGACTTTTAGTAAAATAAATCGACGAGAGTATTTATTTTAAGCCTGGTGGTTATGGTCTCAGTTACGGGGACGTAAAAACTCGGTTGTAAACGGTAGCGGGGTACAAAACAAACGCACACACGCATGTGTATATATGTATATATATTGGGGCATCCCATAAATAATGCGGCTTTTTCAATTACATGAACTAAAAGTCGTGGGGAGACGGGATAGACTAGACTACCTTCATCGACTTGCTATAAAAGCAGGTTGTAATTTTAACTTGTACTTATTCATTGTGCAAATTTTGAAGGGTACAGTTCTATTTTAACAGTTATTTTTTAAAAGCTATATTGGAAGTAATATAAGGACATATTCAGCATATTTTAACGCACATGCATATTAATCTATGTACACTCATACGACTACATATAATTACATATATATATATTTCAATATCATACATCTCAACATAAATGTATGGATTTTTACATGTAAATGAGAGAAAGGGGATTATTATAGATGGATACTCCCGAGTGGAATCTGGGTGTTAGCCCCATTCGGATTTACGGTTGAGGGTGCGTTTGTACTCCTGTATACAGACAGCTTCGCTGACTTGTCTCAGCAACAGTGGCATATGTAGATAGGATGACTGACCTAAGTCTCCCTAAGGAGCCATTGTGGCAGAATACTGCATGCTGTTAGAACATGGAGTTTGGTGTTTTCTCAATGTAGTTGTCCAGATGTTCTTGAACCTATTATTGATGCCTCTAGATGTCTCACCAATATAGAACTCAAGGAGAACCGCGCAAGTCCCTTCTGGAACTTAATTTGGTATACAATGTTTTTCGTTTTACAGTTCACATGTGTGTTTGTAGTACATACTACACAATTATTTCGACACGTGACTCTATCAAATAAGTATAACTTAATATAGATTTGATTGTCCTACCAGCCTTTTATACAACCTTGATCTTAAGACCAGTTTTGCGTAGGATTTTCTTAAATGCCCTACTTAACTCCTTCATAGATGTAGCGTCAACAAACAGTACACTGTGAAAGTTCTTATTATCACATCAATTATTATTTCTATATCTTTTGTTGATGTCTCTCTCCAAACTATTCAAGAACTTGTTGCAGTATAGTGGACATGAACCGTTTTCATTATCTCTTAGAATGCGTACAAATCTTATCCCCGCTCCGTATTCTACATACATACATACATACATACATACATACATACATACATACATATGCACATATATATCATGAACTAGCTGTTGCTTTCTCAGATGCAGATGGAAGTTTTCTCGCGGTTTCAAGGCGACGAAGATATTTTGACACAAATTAAATTTGAATGCTAAAGTGAAACTAACAGTTTTTGTGTGTTCTTGACTGGTTTACAAAATCTTCCACGTTGCAATTGATCATATATATATATATATATATATATATATATATATATATATATATATATATATATATATATATATATATATATATATATATAGGGGGGGGGAGTAAGAAGAAAGAAACGAAAATGCACATTGGATATAAAAGCATAAAGGCTTTTTTTATGAAAAGTAACGATAAATTTATACAATTAGATGCACTAAGGTAGAATTAAGAGGAATAAAAGTCATTATTTTGAATTGTTAAAGAGATTCAAATCATACCAGTATCGTCAAAAGCTGTTCACTGGCTTTGAATGAGCACCGTTTTCCGAACAGTGTCGGATCTACTAGTCCCTGAGCAAAAAGATTATATGCAAGGAAGGTAAGCAGTTCTGGAAGTGGTGCAATTAGGGTAGATATAGTAATGAAATATGAATGATGCATGAGATGTATGGGAAGTAGTGGTATTATTGGTAAGGTTAGTAGTGTTCTTTATTATGTTATGTGTTCATGTTGAGTTGTGGATGATATTTATTGATGGAAGTTGCATCTTTATTCATTCTTTGCTGTACTGAGGTGTTCAGTCAACATTGATAGAAAGGGACATATTCATCACGTTACTTTTCATATCCAATGTGCATTTTCACTATTGTATTTTACTACACGTGAGATTGAAAATGCCACAGATACCAAACTCCTCAGTTACAACTTTCAGCGAAGATACTCTAAAGGAACTAAAAGAGATTAACACGAATGAGACTCCTATTTAACAAGATTGATGAACTTAATCGATTTACCCAAGAGGCAAATGAAAAAGAAGAGAAAGGACAATTTCTGGAACAACTCAATCAACATTTGACCGAATTATGCATCACTCTACAATCGTTACCTCATAATAGTTGTATAAATGAAAATCTCCCTACAGATGATGCACACGATACAACCCCCCCCCCCACGATAACGCAATCAACTAAGAACCGTATTAACCATATCTGGAATGAGAAACTTAAAACCAGAACATTTTCTTTCTGGAATATGATTAAAAACTACAAGGCAGAAATTTATGAACGCTGGTTAAATTCAACTCCAATAATCTTACCTCGTAAATTTGAAATTAAACTAATACCAAACAAGCAGGACCAACAAAGACAATTAAGGGAAAAACTAGCATTGGAAAAGATGAAGACGGAAATCGAACGTTAAGCAATGAGCAAAAATTTAAAGACATAGATCAGGAAATATGTACGGAATTAAGGAAACATTCAGAAGGTCAAACTGTAGAAAACATGGAAAACATATAGGATAACCCCTTCCTGAAGAAAAAGAAACCAAAATCCCACGTAGAAATAACCTCACATTTATCTTACTCAAACCACAGACAATATAGGGGACACAACACCACCGACCTAACCTGACCTCTACTCAAAAATAACTTTCAAACAACAAATAGGAAGTCCGCTCGTAATAGAAAATCTGGACGTAATTTTCATTGCCCCCTACATACAAATCAAAAGATCCATCCAAGCCTCCAGACTAACCAAAACATTCAGGAACCAGTACCTACCAGTCTACCCCCATCATCTCACAGACAATGGAAATATTCGCCTCCGAGCCTTAACCCTCAACATGGATACTTCAAGCATTCAACAAGACACAACCTAACTAGACAACATAACTTCTCCCTCCACCCACATTACAAAATTTAAAATAAATTTAACCCTAACCACATCAACCATAGACAATATAACAACCCTCCGTACAACCATAATTTAGTCCACTACACAGTCACTCCACCTCAAACATACTGCCACAGATAAACTTTGCACCCATTTTATCTTCACCAAACTAAATACAATACAGACTTCCCAAAACAATCCACCAATTACAACAATTTTTTAGACCTAAACCAGAGAAACAGAAATGTGAAATGGAACACATTGTACAAGAACAACCGAAAATAATCAACTTTTCAAAGAAAATCCTAAGTACTACACAAACTAAAATTCTAGCAAGAGGTTTAAAGTGTACACCAACCCCTCGCAAATGGAACCCGAATGAAATCAAGTATAACACTATGGACTTTTGCCGAAAATTGCGCCTCACAGAAGCACTTCACAACTACACCAGCGAAGATGACTGAATAGTAAAAAACAAAACGAATACTGTCCTACAAAAGGCAGAAATAAAGCACTTGATGATTTTTGTGAGCACATTACCAATTTTCCTGTCAATACCCAACAAAACCAACGAATTAAATCTAACCTTAACACAGATGAACGGAAAAACCTAATCGAGTTACAAAATTATATAAGCCTCACGATTAAAGAAGCTGATAAAGGAAGTGAGGTAGTAGTGATGGACACAGAGTAATATAAAAATTTAATACTCTCCACGCTGGAAAACAATATTTATTATGAGAAGATAGTACAATACAACCCACAGAAGACACTTTACAACTTATCCTCCTTACTTCAAATACGTGGAAAGGGCCTCACTAAAAAAGAAGTTGACTATTTATCCAATTTCAAATACCAAATACAGACTAAGTCTATTGTACGGATTAACGAAAATACACAAAAATTCACATATTTGTAAAGATTATAAAGATTCTTCAGGCCTATACATTAATGTTCCTCCCCCTACTGACCTCTGACTAAGACCCATCATCGCTGGCCCTGCTTGTGAAACCCACCTTTTGAGCAATTTCCTCGACATCGTACTCAAACTATTTCCAAAATATGTGAAAAGCTTCATAAGGGATGACTTAGACATGCTTAGACACCTCCCGAAGACAATGAATGAAGGACACCTATTAGTATTATTCGATATGGTGAACTTGTACACCAATATCCCACACGATTATGGTATAGAAGCAATCACCTTCTGACTAGAAAAATACCCAGAAGAGATCCCAGGACGCATCAACCACAGATTTGTAATTGCAGTACTGATATTCATCCTACTGAACAACTATTTCATGTTCGATACAATTTACTATCGACAAAAATGTGGAATTGTAATGGGAATTCGAGCTGCCCCAGAGATAGCGAACTTTGTAATAAGTTATCTGGAATTTAAAATATTCCAAGCATCACTACAAAGATATGGCAAACATTTCATTGCTACATAAAGGAGAACTGGAAGAGGTATTTAGATGATTGCTTTATACTTTGGAAAGATAGCACGGACAAACTCCTCGATTTCAAAATAATGCTCAACAATATCAATAGCAACATACAATTCACCATGGAACACAGCAATAAACAACTTCCTTTTCTTGACATCCTAATTAAAATAGTCAATAACCAGATCGAAACTGGCATCTTCTATAAAACGACAGATTCAAAACAATACCTATTATTCAACTCATGCCATCCCAAACACATGAAAATTAATATACCTTATAATCTAGTGAAAAGAATCTGTACCATAGTTTCGGACACCAATACTCGTGAACGAAGACTCCTCAGATCAATACTAATCAGGAGATATTACCCAACATCATTAATAAATGATGGGATTAAACGAGCAAAGGAAATAGACATACGAACATTAAAAGGAGTCAACCGAAATACTACACCACACTTGCAGATACTCTCATATATCTCCACACAAGACACTAGAAACAATGAGGCCTTCAACATTATAATCCAAAATCTACCCATTCTCACAGGAGATAAAACAATGACCAAAATGTTAGGCTCACATAAAATTATCAAGAGCAAGATGCAACCGAAATCATTGAGAAAAATATTACCCAACGCAAGACTATATCCATTCACAACGGAACCAAAAGTGAAAATGCGGTCGGCCTAACTGTGTCACATGCCCCCACCTTTTCGAGGGTAGATATTTAGCATAAAATCAAATTTCACCTGTGCCCCGGAAAACCTAATCTATGCCATTACCGGCTTCGGGTGCGGTAATCAATATATTGGCCAAGCATGAATGTCACTCAGTCGAAGAACAACTCTTCACAAAGAACAAATCCGCTACTCACAGTACAGACAGATACAGGTCAGTGAACACACAAAAAGGTGTGCTATGAACAATAACCCTAACTTCCTAATTTCCCCTTTCTATCAATGCTCACAGACAACCTCAGTACAGCAAAGAATGAATAAAGATGCAACTTCCATCAATAAATATCATCCACAATTCAACATGAACACATAGCATAATAAAGAAAACTACTAACCTCACCAATAATACCACTAATTCCCACACATCCCATGCACCATTCATATTTCAGTACTATATCTACCATAATAGCACCACTTCCAGAACTGCTTACCTCCCTTGCATATAATGTTTTTGCTCAGGGACTAGTACACCCGACACCGTTTGGGAATCGGTGCTCATTCAAAGACAGTGAACAGCTTTTGATGATACCGGTGTGACTTTGAATCTCTTTAACAATTCAAAATAATGAATTTTATTCCTCTTAATTCCACCTCAGTTCATCTAATTGTATATACTTATCGTTACTTTTCATACAGAAACCTTCATGTTTTTATATCCAATGTGCATTTTCGCTTTTTTCTTTTTACTTTTCCCTTATCTCTACCACGAGTAAGTAGTCACTCTTCTTTTTCAAACCTATTTCTATTATATACATACATATACATACACACACATACACACACACACACACACACACACACACACACACACACACACACACACACACACACACACACACACACACACACATATATATATATATATATATATATATATATATATATACAGGGGTTGGACAAAATAATGGAAACACAGAATCACAGTATCACAGCAAAATTTTGAAATATCTATAAAACCGTCAAAAGCTTATTTATTTTAATGCTTTTTTGATTTATTATTAGTGTTGTTTAATATTTTTTGTGGAAATTACCATTTTCTTTTCAGTTATCATTAAATTGACAGATCTACCGGACTTTCAAAGGGGTCAAATTGTTTGTGCTTGTATGGCAGGCGCTAGCGTAAGGAAAACATTCGAATTGTTTGGTTATCAAGAATTACTGTCTCGAGGGTAATGACAGCCTTTGACAAAGAGGGAAAATCCTCCTTGTCAAAATAAAACTCTGGAAGAAAACCAAAACTTTCAGATAGGGACCATCGGAATCTTACGCGAATTGTTAGAAAGGGTCACTAAAGTACAACACCAAAATTATTGCAGAGCTTAATGACCACTTTGAGAACCCAGTTTCCACAAAAAGACTGCTCGGATTTCATGGGTGCACTGCAATCAGAAAACCACTACATTCAAAAACAAACGTTGCAAAGTGTTTAGAGTAAAAACTTAAAGAATTGTTCCCTTGAGCAGTGGCAGAATGTTATTTTCTCGGATGAGTCATACTTTACCCTATTTCTGACCACCGGCCGAGTATACGTGTGGAGGCAGCCAAAAGAAGCATTTAACACGGACTGCTTTCTTCCAACTGTGATGATTGGTGGGGGTGGGGGGCTAAATCTTGGAAATCCGCCGGCCCCATGGTTTACCTTCATGGCAGAATTAATGGTCAAGACTATTTAAGCATTTTATCTGAATAAATTTATCCTTTGGTTGTGGAACTCTTTTTGGAAGGGAAACGCAATCTTCCAGGATGATAATGCACCAATTCAGACAGCTAAAGTTGTTACTGAATGGCACAAGGAGCACTCTAGTGAAGTTGAAAATCTTATCTGGCCACCATAGTCCCCAGATCTCAGTATTATTGAACATTTATGGTGCGTTTTAGAAAAAAACAAGTATGAAGTCGATGTCCTCCACCATCATCAGGACAAGAACTGGAGACTGTTTTAGCTGAAGAATGGACAAAAATTCCTTTGGAAACAATTCAAACTTTGCACGAGTAGAATTGAAGCTGTAATTACTACCAAGGACGGTCATACCCCATATTAAAATAAATTTGTTTGAAATTTTTAAGGTATTTCCATTAATTTGTCCAAACCCTGTATATATTTGTGTGTGTGTGTGTCTGCGTCTGTGTGTGTGTGTGTGTGTGTGTGTGTGTGTGTGTGTGTGTGTGTGTGTGTGTGTGTTTAGTCTTTGTTTGAGATAGAAGCACTATATGGACCAAAAAGTAGTCTTTATCGCCACTTTACTGTGGGTATGCTGTAAGAGTCGATGATACTGCTATTTTAACCCCAGCAAGACATTTCTTCCAGCTGATTATTCACTGCGCTTTTTTGGGACCTTACATGGATTGTATATAAGCTACGTCTTATGCTGGGTGTTGAATGTTGCGCAACTCATCTTGGCAGATGCTTTTGTTTTCCTCTGACAACAAACTATCTTCGACTCAACCGGATACCTCAGCTTGTTCAAGAGCTTTTTTGCCTTCGTCAAGTGGTTCATCATGGCCTTGACTGACAAGATTTAGTTCTTGCGCTTCTTGTACTAATGGTAGAGACGTTCATTATTCAGGACCGGCTTCATAGTGACGACTTTAACATCGATCTCTCTCGCCAAAACCTGGATTCCTTCGCTTGGATATTTCATCACCTTGTCCTACAGCGTGGTGAACGAATTTCAGCATGTGGATGCAGTTAGAAATCCTGTTATGTTTTCTCAGCTGGCAATAGCTTTGCAGTCGTTATTGCAGCGGCCATGTCGCGTCGTACAGTCATTACTGGGTCCAGAAAGCATTGAACAGCCGTCCTGATGTCGGCATTCTGATATACCGCGTGAAATATCAACACACAGGTAACTCTTTTCCAATATTCAAATAGTTTCGTGTCCTCTCTGTCAGTTAACTGTTTCCTGGATGCAACATTGATTTCTATGCTCTTCAACACCGTTAATTGATCATAAATACATAAAGGTGTTTCTGAAAAATGAAGAAGAAATAAAGGTCTTCAAAATTAACCTGAACATCTTATATATATATATACATGTCTATATATGTCTATATATATTTATATATATATATATATATATATATATATATATATATATATATATATATATATATATATATATATATATATATATATATATATATATATATATATATATATATATATAGTTTTAAGGAAAAGAACCAAGTTTCAAGAACTCATCGATGGAAATCCACTATCACATATAGAAAAATTAACAATTAAAAGGACAATAAATGAGTATAATATTAAACAAAGTAAATATCATAAGATAAATATCATACGATAAATATCATAAGATAGTCATTTTACTATCTTTATCTTATGATATTTACTTTGTTTTATATTATACTCATTTATTGTGCTTTTAATTATTAATTTTTCTATATGTGATAGTGGATTTTCATCGATGAGTTCTTGAACTTGGTTCTTTTCCCTAAAACTATATATATTTATATATATTATAATCTATAATGCTCAATTTAATTTTAATTTTTTATAAATTGATTTTAATTGAGTTTTTGCCTGTAATTTTGGATTTTGTCTCTAATATTATTATTATTATTATTATTATTATTACATATATATATATATATGTATGTATGAACATATATATATATATATATATATATATATATATATATATATATATATATATATGTATGTATGTACATATATATATATATATATATATATATATATATATATATATATATATATATATATATATATATATTGTTGTACTTGTGGGTGGTCATATTGCCAGTTTAGCCAATAAAAACACACGCACTGTATATTTGGTGTTAATTTGCTTCAGCTTTATATTACATTAATCTTAATCTTATTTCGGCCAGAGTTCTTTCGTCACACTTCTGTGACCTCATCAGTGGTCCTTTGTTTCCTTCCTTCTTATGTGTGTCTCACCTTGCTATATATCAGCCATTTTGTATTTTGTATTCCTATTGTATGTGTCTACGCATGCGTGTCTTTCAATGTGTCTGTGTCTTTTGTAAGTGCATGTGTGTATGGAGAGTGTCTGTATCACCTATATACTCTGTTAATACGTGTTCGTTTGTATTTGTTTTTATTTATTTATTTGTTCATGTGTGTGTGTTTTTTTTGTGTTTAATTAAATTTTGTTAACGTATGTAGTATTTAATTCCATTTGTTTATCTATGTATTGTATTATACTTTGTTCATATTATTATTGGTTTATGGGTAACATGTTGTCACATGCTGTGGTTTGTGGTTTGTTAGTGGTGTGTGTTAGTGCTCCATTCTAGTTTCCTATTCAGGCTAGGTTTCTCTTCTATTATGTGTGTAGCTTCAGTAATTTGTCTAAGTGCTGCATCACTGCTATGTGTAGATTGGCTAAACTGGCAATATGACCATCCCCAAGTACAACAACATCTGTTTCAACACACGATTTCACATCAAAAATCTTGCAAAACAAATATGTATATATATATATATATATATATTACGGAGATGCAATTGCATAGCAAGTGACCTGATCTGAGATCGTGTGCTGGAACGAAAACAATTGCAGCGTGGAAGGTGTTTATAGGCCATTTAAAATAACACAGAAAATCCGTTAGATTCACTTCAACATTTAAATTTAATTTGGCAAAATATTTTCGTCGCTTTGAGGCCGCGACCTGTTCACTGACAAAATTCTGTGCTGCATCTGAGAAAGTAATAGTTCATGATATATGTGTACATGTGTATGTATGTATAGATGTATGTATGTATGTATGTATGTATGTATGTATGTATGTATGTATGTATGTATGTGCGTGTACATGTGTGCGCGTATGCATCTGTGTACATGCGTATGCATGTGTGCATGCCTATACACATGTATGTATATATGTATATATGTATGTATGTGAGTATGCACGTATGTACTTATGGATGTACGTGAGTAATAGGGTAAGTGTGTAGACGTGTTTGTGTGTGTGTGTGTATGCATATGTATACAGTGTGTGCACGTGTGTATGTGTTGTGCGTTGTGTATGTGACTATGAGTGTGTGCATGCATGGGCGTATGAGTATGTGTAGATATGAGTGTGTGTAGATACATCTATGTGGTATGTTTATGGAGAAAAAAAGAAAAAAAAATGCATATTTGAATTTTAACCGTTATCCTTGTATTAGTATTAGTGTCATACATAGTTGTATATATGTGTGTGTGTGTGTGTGTGTGTGTGTGTATATATGTATAGGTGTAGTGATGGTTAAGCGTATATGCGTGTATACTTTGAGATATGTATATTTGTGAGCGTGTGTGAGTGTCAATATGATTGTGTATACTTGTTTATATATGTATAAGTAAGGTTATATATATGTACATATATGTATCTAAGACGTTGTATCAATTCACCGTTAGACGATGGTGAGAGGGGCAAACGCACACACACACACATATATGTGTGTGCGTGTTTACATATGTGTATATGCATATGTATATATGTGCGTATATACAACCTTCAACAGAGTAACTGTCATGTATACAACTTGAACTAACGCACATATCAGTACATAAACATACATTCACATGTACATACAAGTGCACACACACACACACACACACACACACACACACACACACACACACACACGCACAAACACGTCTACAAACTTACACTATTACTCACGTACATCCATAAGTACATACGTGCATACTCACATACATACATATATACATATATACATACATGTGTATAGGCATGCACACATGCATATGCATGTATACAGATGCATACGCGCACACATGTACACGCACATACATACATACATACATACATACATACACACACATGTACATATATATCATGAACTAACTATTACTTTCTCAGGTGCAGCACAGAATTTTGTCAGTGAACAGGTCGCGGTCCCAAAGCGACGAAAATATTTTGACAAATTAAATTTAAACGTTGAAGTGAATCTAACGGATATTGTGTGTTATTTTAAATGGCTTATAAACACCTTCCACGCTGCAATTGTTATATATATATATATATATATATATATAAAAATTCAACACGTGCAACCGTTTACCCGAACACGTTTTTCTCTCCCTTCCACCATCTGTTTTCTCTACTCGTTTCTTTTTTGTAGAAAAGCTTTGATTCGAAATATCAAAGAATTCTTCCGTTTTTGCTGATCGTGAAACCAATAGGCTGTTTGTTTCTCGCCGGCATCACTCTGTCTTCTATTTTCTGTTTTTGATTTTTACGTTGCACCATATATATACATATACATACACACGCGTGCGCGCGCGGTCACACGCACACACACACACACACACACACACATATGTATGTATGCATGTATGTATATAAACATATATAGCAGGGGTAGCCAAACTTGCATAATGTAAGAGATACATTCGATAAAGTTCAGATGATTGAGAGCCGCAAGACACGAACAAAATTTACACATTTGTTTGTCTTATATACACATTTTGTAACAAGAATTCTATATAAATGATAAGAAATGCATGTATGCAATAATATTTATGTATGCATTTTTTTTTAACTGTTAAGTTGTATTGGTTTCAATAATCACAAAATACACATATATGTACAAAATATTTTCAAAATCTTGACTGATAATTGTTTTAACTATATTGAGCATATTTAATACGGGAACTTCTAAGAAAAATGTGCGAATTTGTATTTCAGTAACATAAGATTAGACTGATGAAAATAGCATTAAAAATGAAAAAAAAATAAGGTGTTTTTAATCGTAGTTTTTGTCTTAGTAAATATCCGGTCAAAACATGGAGGAAAATATATATAAAGAAAAAAACCAACAAAATTTGAGATATTTTAATCAGATATTACCTTACAAAATTACCGTCCTATCATAATATTCTTATGACAAACAGACAATGCTACAAATATTAGGCTATTAAAGCCGCTATTTAGTGCTAGTAGAGGTCTTGTGGGTTTCCATCTTGGATGTGAGTAGTTGAAAATCTAGCTGATATGTTGTCAAGGCTGTTCGAATTAGTTCCGTCAGGTGTTGGTTTGTAAGGATTGCATGATGCTTCGACTTCACAAACCTCATTACAGAATACAGTGAGATTCACAGCAGTATGTTGTGCTGAAAATTAAGATGAGTCGCACACTGCTTCTCTTCAGTTTAGGACATTTTATTTCTGGAACTTGTTTCCAGAACTCAATTGTAGACTGGGATTTATCGTTCGTCTTTTCACTCAGGTCCTCCTGTAATTCAATTAGGTTAATTTCCACAGAAGATGCTTCTGTAACCAGAGTTTCGAGAATTGGACATCCACCATTGACTACATCAAGTATAAAGGGATTTACAAGAAAGGCGAAACAGGGCTTCAGCTTCCGCAAGTTATCAACCTGACTAGGAAATTATTAAGCAGTCCTTGTAATTTATCTTTGTATTTTTCCAGTTTGTAGTCTTTATTTCAATATCAGGGAATTTATTTATTCTCCTACTGAGATTGGAAAAGTGAATGAAGTTTCTTGGCAATATGTCTGAAAGTCGAAATTTGTCTGAGTAAGATCAGAAACATTCTTATTCTTCTCCCGAAGTGCCAAGATGAGAGTTTGTAGATGATTCATTGTATCAGTAAGGAACATCAGATCTTGCGTCCATTCCTCATTTTCCAATTGAGGATAGGATCTTTTCCTTTCCTTTAAGAAAAGTAATCATCGGCTCCAACAGATTAACAAACTTACTGAAGACATTGCTGGTTGACAACCACCTCACAGTGCAGTAGAAAGAGACATCACTGGGTTTATATTCAAACTCCAGTTCTTCAATATATTTCTGCCGGTGAGTCTTCTCATTTAAGCGTATGCAATTGACAGTTTCAGGGATAGATTTCACATCTTCATACTTGAAATATCTGGTTGCCAGGTGTTCATGATGAATAGTGCAATGAACAGGGAGAAACTCTGTAAAGCTGGGCTCATTTTTCATGAGTGCAATCAATCCTACATTATCTCCGCCATTGCAGTTGTTCCATCCGTTGCCACACTGACGAGTTTATTCAGCAGAACATCAGCATTTGTTAAGGTTCTGTCAAGCGCATTTTTAATGTCAACACCACGAGTTGTTTCCTTTAAGGCCACTGCATTAATGTACATGACGTAAGTGCGGTTGGGCCTAGACTCATTAAGCCATCTGTGACTACTCTCACTCCCCCAGCACACCCAAACCTTTAATCTCCATACCCAATACCTAAGTCTTCTGACATTCTTCTGTAACCATTTCTGACAGGAAATTTCTTTAATTCCCCTGCCCCGCACCATTCCTTCCCTCAGCACAAAGTAACAATGCCTCACTCAGATCTCGCATTAAAATTAGAATTTAAATTCTTAAATATATTTACTAACCATGAACATTAAAGTTACATTTTAATTCAATGGGGTTTCAATACATACCTAATAGATAATTATAAGCTTGAAAATTTTCTTATTTTCCTTTTATATTAACTGTAATGGAAAAAGGAGCTCGGCCACATATTTCCATGAGCCGCATCTTAAAAGTCAAAGAGCTGCATGAGGCTCGCGAGCCGCGGTTTGGCTACACCTGGTATAGTTATTGATTATATCTGTAATAAAACAATCTTTATTGAAGGGAGAACTTTTTGAAGAAGTACACATGCAGTTAGTAAGTAGTATTTGAACAATTACTGTATTGGTTTAAATGAATTATTGTAGAAATCATAATTTAGGCAAGATATGGAAAAGAATAAAATAATTTAAGAGAAAGTCATTAGATAATATATTTATGCAGTACGAAGAGCTTTTTTTTTTTCTAAATAAGTAAAAATATCCTAGCTATGAAAGTAGTAAATGCTACATAGTCTTAATGATACATTTTTTTAGTTCATATACATATAGTTTTTATGCACTTTGACATTATGTTCATATAATTTCGCATCACATTTGTCTTACGAAAAGAATAGTAAAGCCATTAGTCAGATTTAGAGCTACATCACCCGAAGTCAAACATAGTAATTATTTCCTTTTCTCTCTTTTTTTTTTCTTTCAGAACACGTTGAAGACCTTTACTATGTTTGTATGTGGTTCGTGTGTTAGTACCAACTAAAATTAATATTTCATCGGTACAGTACAATCAACTTAGAATTACTTTTTAAGTCTGAATTACACTATCAAATGCATCCAAGTTGTATCAGTAAATTTGAGTCACAAGGTATCATGATGGGAGCAAATGGGTACAGTAGGGTGTTGTAAAATTAACTTGTAAAATCTATTCCATTTTTGATCCTTCAATATTAGTGATAGCTTTAAGGCTGTGAGCTAGCAGAAACGTTAGCACGCCGGGCGAAATGCTTAGCGGTATTCCGTCTGTCTTTACGTTTTGAGCTCAAATTTCGCCGAGGTGGACTTTGCCTTTCATCTTTTCGGGGTCGATGAATTAATTATCATTTGCGTACTGGGATCGATCTAGTCGACTGGCCTCCCCTCTCCAAAAATGTTGCGCTTTGTTCCGAGAATAGAAAAGAATATTAGTGATAGCTTTGAAAGGAAACGAAATGGCAGAAGTGTTACTACGCTGGGCAAAATGCTTCACAGCATTTCGTCCGTTTTACGTTCTAAGTTCAAATGCCACTGAGGTCGACTTTGCCTTTCATTCTTTCGAGGTTGATAAAATTAGTACCAGTTCAGCACTGAGCTCGATATAATCGATCTTCCAAGAAGTCAATGTCGCGTGTTCTTGATATAATGGCGGAAGCACAAATTTGAAACTTATGCATTTCAAAGCCTTTTGTGTGTGTGTGTGTGTGTGTGTGTGTGTGTGTGTGTGTGTGTGTGTGTGTGTGTGTGTGTGTGTGTGTGTGTGTGTGTGTGTGTGCGTGCGTGTGTGCGTGTGTGTGCGTGTGTGCGTGTGTGCGCGTGGGTGAGTGCGTGTGTGTGTGTGCGTGTGTGTGTGCGTGTGTATACCATTTGAAGATAACAAGGATCTGAAAACCCAGGCCACTAAAGTAATGTTACACCATGCGATAAGTTAACACATTTTATAAATAGAAATATGTGTGCGCATGTGTGTGTGTCATGTGTATGTATGTGTGTGTGCGTGTGTGTGTGTGTGTGTGTGTGTTGATGTTGATATATAGATGTATTATTAATCACCGTGTAACGCCTGACATTTCATTACCTAAAGATTCCTATTCGGTTGTATCTGTGTTAATGCTGTATTAAGTGAATAGTGCGTTACCTTAGGTCTTCAAATACATTTTTCCTTTAAGCCATGCCATTTCTTATGACTCCATAAAGTTTTTTTTTTTTTTTTCTGAAGATCAATAGAGGGAATTCACTCATTTTTTTTAGTAAACTCCTCCACGTCGTATCACCAACACTGACATCACAAAAACCTTAACAACACAACACCATCACTATCACCCACTCGCCACAAGCACGACTGCCTGTCACCATCATCAATATCATCATCAGCCTTACTAACAGCATCATCACCATTACAATCTCCAGCCTTGGAGTATAAAATGGTAGAAATACAAACTATATTGACCGTCACGTTATCACGTCTACGTTGGCCATCTAACATCTATTCGCCGTGTAAACATTAGAAATAACTGTGTCTATAATAAATTCTTTTTATCTATAAATGCGATCTAACTGGATTAAACGTAATGTTTGTTTGCTTTTATAACATTTTCGTCAACTTAAATCGAGTCGGTTTTATTAATGCAATAAATCGTTGGTTACGAGTAACGTGCATTGATATGAGAGATTTTAATAAATAATAAATTTTGAGATCATAAATTTTCTTTACGGCCTCAAAATTATAACCGGTTATTTATCTTTGAGGTGTAGCGATGTTGAAGTTTAATGTTTTGAAGTTATAACTGCAATTTATTTCAATCAGATGTTGAGAAATTGCTAGCCTTAGAAAATCAAGGTAATTTCCATTTAGACATTCGTCTACTCTTCTCATTTTTTAAAAGTATATTACATCAATTCTAAATATAGTTAAAATAACACATCGTTTCTTTGTTCGGTTTCATCTCGTAGTTTTCTTGTGAGACTGATACTCTTTCAAAGTGACTTGTTTCTTTCTCTGTGTGTGTGTCTCTCTCACTCACTCCTATCTCTCCCCTCTATCCCTCTCCTGCTCCTCTTCTCTCTCCACCTCTCTCTGTATATATATATATATATGTGTATATATATATATATATATATATATATATATATATATATATATATATATATATATATATATATATATATATATATATATGTATATATATATATATATATGCATACATATATATATATGTACAATATATTCATACATGCACACATATGTCATATACGTCCATATATAATGCATATTTGTGTGCATATGTGTGTGTGTCTATATGTGTACATGTATGTATGCGTACGTGTATGTATGCATTTATATATGTATGTATGTGTGTATGCGTGTGTGTGTATATGTATATTTTCTTTGTGTTTAATTTAAGTTCTTCAGAGAGTTCGAGCCGGTTGTTAACGAAGCAACAAAACATTTTGAGTTAAGAGAGTTCCCGGTGATTGTAAATATGTGGCTGAGTTGGTTTCTTGGTTGAACTGTTGAGGCATACACCCATGCGTGTGCATCTTTTCACATAATAATCTCACATGAAGAATTTATGTAATGTCTTACAAATCTTTACTGTGCTACAAATAGATTGGATTTGGAAAATCTGCATCAGTTTATTTGTTTGTTATTTTTCTATGAAACTGAGTATTTCTAGGTTTTTGTGCAAATTTATTGTTACATAATATAATGCACCTATTATGATAGATACAAATAAGAATTCATAGTCAGGGTACACGCGCTGTAAGTTCCGCATTAATTCGCCATGAATGTCTTCTTTTTCATGGACTTTTGATTGTATACCGCAACTCTGCAACATTGCATGGTTTTTCTTCCCTGCCCCTCAGAATAATATCAGCTCTGTTATGTTTGCACCGAATTAGTGTTTTTATTGGGGTAGTCCACCTGTATTGTTTTGAAAGGTGTGAATATCTGCTTGTTCTGACATGTCTTTCTTGTACACGTCAGAGCAATCCTTCCTGCAGATAGCACTGTAAATAGTCTTCGCAGTTTAATCATGCCTCGTGGGCAGGTAGAATCTAGTAGACATTTTGGTGCAGCTGCTGATAATATGAGTGATATCTTTCACACTCGTATAGTAGATCCAGCACTTTTTTTTTTATCACAACGTGAAGTTTTGGAGGTATCTTTGCCTCTTTTGTTTATCAGATATGTAGTAGCTATCGCCTGTCCTGGATAGCGAAGACA
>NC_142934.1:44558517-44581017 GCF_046866305.1 Octopus bimaculoides
GCAAAGATATAACTGATATTGTTCCAAATTTTAGAATATGTAGTGCCGAAGCAAATATAACGTTATACTGCAATCGACAACTCAAATGTTATACTGATATCATAGAGCCATAGCCAAACTCCCATTAAGACGTGTCCAATTTCATTCTCTGGTTGTGTAGTTTATCCGATTGCGATTCCTAGCTGTTTACAGCATCCGGTCTTGGTTCCTAGTTTCTACCCTTTCGCTTTAATGTTCTCAAGTCACAATTTCCTAGCTGTTCTGTACTAAATTTTAGAAAGTTGACCAACTGTTTTGGTTTTGTATAACATGTCTCTTTATTATCAAATTATTTCACTTTATAAACCAGAATCTGTATTAAGCTAAGTTTACACATTTACATTTATTTGCAAAATTATTTCATTTTGCTAATAATATATATGAATATAATTACAGAAGTTTCTCATCCTTCAACCATTCAATGCTATTCAAATAATTTTAATATATGCCATCGATCGCCCACTTACTCCTTCAGAACATCAATAAATGAACTACTCCATTTGCCTCGGCATATATATATAATTGATTTTTAAAGCTCTGTAAATATGTTTATTAGTCAGTAAATTCATATATTTTTAGCTTACATTCATAGCTGTCGGCTGACTTAAAATGTGCATTTTCAAATTAGTAATATTTCAGTCACTGACGTTAATATGAATATCTCACCTACAGGAGAAAAGCGTGAGTTGACCCCACCTCCCCTTCTCTCACTCTTCTCACCCTTTGTGTACGTGTTTGCGTATGTATGTGTGCGTGTGTGTATGTGCGTATATGTTTGGGTGTATGTTCATAAGTGTATGTGTATATATGTGCCTGTGTCTGTGTACGAGTGCACATGGATGTGTTTATGCATGCGAGTCAGTGTATATGTAGCTAATTCCTCCACTGATTTGGAATCTTACAATTAACCATCAGTGAATCATCGCTACTTGAGCCACGATGATGCTTCACGTCTAAAGGACAGTGGCTCCTCTGCACGGCTAACAATTCGTTGTTACAGCTTAGAGAGGAATCTAAATCATATAAGAGAACTTCTCTACTTTTTTCGAATATACTCGTCTGTTTCATAAGTTAATTTTTCCGAAGCGAAAGAAATAAGCTTCCTATACGGAAAATGTCGTGATTCGTTGACTCCACGACTCTCTTCTATTCTTTCTTTTTTACTGTTTGTCAGAATGTATTGTTGAATTTTTTTTTTTTTTCAAAAGGGACCACTGTTAGATATTTCGAAAGTCTGATAACGTAAATCACACTCTAAGAAACTTCTCCCATCAGCTACCCTATAAGTCAAGTTTCGTTCTCTCCCACTTTAGAAATAATCTCTTAGCAAAGTACAGAATTTCAAGAAAGTCATTCATCCAATCGGTCTATTACAGAGAATAATGATTTAGCGATAACACATGAGTTTTGTTTTCTCTCTCTCTCTCTCTCTCTCTCTCTCTCTCTCTCTGCCTCTCTCTCTCTCTCTCTCGGTGATAGTCAAAGTCAAATTACATGAAAATCACACTGAGCTACAAGTTAACGCGAAATGCACTGGATATTACACACTCTGTTTTTCCTTTTCTGAAGGTTAGTGAACTGCAAGTCAGAATAGCCATTGTCTAACATCACCTGCAGACTTACTGACCACAGAAAAACCACGGATTCTCTTCTCGAGAAACAAATATCTCACTTCCTCTTTTACCAATGTTTTTAGTTTTAAGCTGCTTTCTACACTGAAAATTTTGTTTGAACAGTGTTATCAGAGCATATATCAAGTTCTACTTTCCCCAACATTCACTTCTCAGCATATGATTACTTACCAGAAATATAGATTTCCTGTTAATCAGGCTCAAAGTCTCACCTTCCCTTGTTCTTTTATATTGATTTTCTAATTCAACTATTGTGCGGTTCAATTCACTCTAGTTCTATACCCTTGATAATATTCTCACTTCACGCGCCCCTGCAGTAGTCATCCTAAGTAAATTCAATATTCATATCTCCTTCTCTTAGTTCTATTATTCCTCCTACACTAATGCAGATGGATCGTAAGAGGAATCTTTTAATTAGAGCACTAGTTATTATCCTTGCATCACACATATCTCTGAGTGCTATATAGCCATCTCGAACACAGTTCATCTCTTTCTGACTTAGTGTTTACCACATTGCTACGCTCTCTGTGTTTATCAGATCGAACGATAATTGCTTAATTTCAGCTAACAACATCATGCAGTATTATTGCTCTCTCTCTCTGATCAAAACTCTATTAATACTAGTGTATATTTGTTTACGTCAACTGAACCTAAACACCTAAAGATCATTCTTTTCTACTCTAGGCACAAGGCCCGAAATTTGAGGGCGAATGAAAGGCAAAGTCGACCTCGGCGGAATTTGAACTCAGAACGTAAAGACAGACAAAATACCGCTAAGCATTTCGCCCGGAGTGCTAACGCTTCAGCCAGCTCACCGCCTTTCTCCACAAGCATATTGATATGTTTAAGTGTTTTTATAAGAAATCACGATTCTGTGAGGTTATCTTTGAGAAATACAGAAGTTTGAAACTATGTATGTTTACGTCAACTAAAACTAAACTCCTAAAAATTATTGACCTTCTTCTTGTTGACTCAAACACTGCTCTATTTAAACATACTTGACATTCCTCATGTACCCATTATTCATGCAGTTTGGTATATGAGCTTTCTTGATTGCAAATTTAGATTGTGAGGAAAGGTTACTGTTATTGTGTAGTTCTATCTCTGATCAACATATCAACGCTCCAAAGTGATTCTCCTTTCCGTGTATTGAAATTTAGTATTGTTCAGCTGCACCGACACGATTTTCTTTATCATATAGTAAACAAGTAGGCTGTGTTTCCAAGACAATCACACTCTTAGTAACATTACTGAAACGGAAGCGGTTGATAATGTTTATAAACACCTACAAGGTTAACGTTTCTGAGAAAAATATTGTGAGAGAATCAAAGACATTGTGTGCCCCAAATTCCACCAACGATAATTGATATGTCACGGAGAAGAACTGAGGGACAGAGGGCCTCAGTACAGGATGGAAGGCGATTAGCATTTCGAAAATTTTGACGCGAATTAGAACAAAAGAAAGAGGACGATGTTGTTGTTGTTGTTGTTGTTGTTGTTGTTGTTGTTGTTGTTGTTGTTGTTGTTGTAATCGTCATTGTCGTCCTCGTCGTCGTCGTCGTTGTCACTGCTGCTGCTGCTGTTAATGGTGATGCTGTTGTTGTTGTGCTGAAGTCTTTGATTCTTCTCAGCGGGAGAGCAGCTAAAGGATGCAGAATTCGATTTCTGATTTAAGTCTATTTTTTTACTCTTTTATTCCCAAATGTCATTGAGAACATAACAAACATCACACCGATACATTTTTCGCAAGTGTTGTCAAAACTTATACGGGACAGAAAAAACAACAGCTAACTCAGAAATTTTAAAATAATTTTATTTCTATTCTTTGAACAATAATTACTTCCACCAAATAAACCACACCAACAGTGCACTTTTAGTTCAATAGAAGTGACTCATTTTTTTCCAAATACGGGTAAACCAATGAAAGAAGAGGATATAAATTCTTGTTGATATTCTATAAAAGAAGAAAAACATGATTTGGGGAAAATAGCCTTGACGATGTTGATCTGAGGTTATATAAGTGACCCATTAAGACGTGGAATTGAAAAACATCACAGTGAGAAGAGTACTAAACACTACTACTACTACTACTACTAATACTACTACTACTACTACTACTACTACTACTACTACTACTACTACTACTATTTCTACTACTACTACTACTTGCGCTTCTTTTTCTTTCTCTTTACTCTTTCCTATTAATCTAAATTCTATCTTGATGGTGAATAAGGCTGTTGCTGCTGCTGTTGCTAATACTACTGATGACGACGACGATGGCGGCGGCGGTGGTGGTGGTGGTGGTGGTGATGACAGCGACGCAGTAGTAATGATTAATGAAAATGACAAAGATAATAATGAACGGTGATGATGATTTGATGATAATGAAAGTGATGATGAAGCATGCGAAGAATTTGATGACGAAGATGATGATGTTTTTTTTGTCTCCTGCTATTATTGCCCAACATATATTAATTTCGACGAAGTTATTTTGATGGCATTGTTGTTGTTCTTATTGTTGTCGATGTTGCTGCTGTTGTTGTTGTAGATGGAGAATCGAAGCTCCCAATTTCCTGTTGCTTACGACCGAACTCACTGATTGGTCGAACATCCTACTTACAAGAAAAGATGAAGAAGAAGTACGGTGAGGGCAGTGGGGGAGAAGTTGTTTTTACCACTTCATGTTGATAACATCTAACGAAGTAACTGCGCTTAAAGAACAATGGCCACAGCAGCAGCAACAATAACAAGAACAACTTTAATACTCAGAACATCAATAACAACAATAAAAACACTGTCACTGCCACCACCAGCACCATCATTTTACAGTCATCTACATCGTTACCAACATCACCATCACTAGTACATCAGCACTGCAAACACGACCAGTAGCGTTCTCTCAAAAGACAGCACCAACAACAACACCCTCAATGCAACACCAACATCATCCCTACCACCAACATTAATACGCAGACATCATCACTATCAACCACAAATACTACCACCACCATCATAACCATTAATACTTCCAACATACACTGGTATCAGCTATACCAAGTTCGTCAACAACACCGCCAACACCAATACTAGTGCAGGAGCACCATCCACAAAAGCACCACCAACAAGAGATAGAACACACAACCACCAACTGTGACAGTGACACAACCATCAGCAACATCAGCGACAGCAGCAACATGATCCCCATTACTACAGCCACCAACACTGCCGCGACCACCACCTCCAAATCGTCGAGCCACAGATACTTCCTTCCATTACCACAAGTTAACATATTTTAGAGGCAGACATTTTGCGAAAACAGTAGTAGTAGTAGTAGTAGTAGTAGTAGTAGTAGTAGTAGTAGTAGTAGTAGTAGTAGCAATTTAGTGTTTTATTACTACTGCTGGTTTCTTATGTAAGAAGGTGGCAGATGTGAGGGAGGAGGTTTTCGTCAGTTATAGAGAAATCTGTTCCGAGTATATTACTGGTGTCCATTCGATCGATGTCAAACCGATGAATGTTAGCGATGTCTTCAGACTTGAAATCACAGCTTATTCGAACATAAATAAACGCTGCAAGGCATTTTGGGTTTCCTATCATCACAAAATAAAAATAATAATAATCAAGAGTTAGTCGATTACAGCGATCCCAGCTCTCAACTGGTACTTGCTTTATCGACTATGAAGGGCGAAAGGAAAATTCGACCTCAATGAAATTTGAATTCAGAGCATAGAAACGGATAGAATATCTCAAAACATTTTGTCCAGCTCACCGCTCTAGCAATGATAATAATAATACTTTCCAATGGAGGCACAAGGCCTCAAATTAGTGGGGAAAAGACTAGTCGATTACACCGACCGCAGTGTTTCACTGGTACTTAATTTATCGACTCCGAAAGGATGAAAAGCAAACACGACCTCGGTGGAATTTGAACTCAGACGAGTGAAATACCGTTAAGCATATCTCCCAGTGGGCTAACGGTTTGAACAATATTACAACAGATGTTCTTCTTCAGGTCCATATTAACATGTATGTATATGTATAAGTTTGTTTCAATATTATTATCGTCATGAATTATGTAATCTTACACGTTTTTCACAACCGAATACTCGTACGTTGTGGCATGATGTTTACGTAAACTATTGCATAATAAGGTTGAAACGTTGATCTTCAGAGGAATATTGTAATTCAATTCAGCACTACATCCCAACATAAGTTGGTTCACAGTGCGAAGACAGAGCTGTATATCAAGTAAAGAGAAAATTCTTTTTATAGCAATTAACAAAGTAGCGAGCTAGTATTTTAATATTATCAGTGAAATAAACAGAACATGAGAAGGCTAAGAATAATGTAGACTCCATGTCTAAAGAGGAAAAGAAGGTCAACTATCTAAGCTGTCATATTTGAAAGAAATTTCTTAGTTAACCATGATAAATAGTTTAGTAGGCAATTATGGTAGGAGCTGAGACTTTGTTAGTTAGCGAAAAGCAACCGTACAGACACGTTCACACACAAAGATGCACTAACACAAGTATAAGTAAATATAGCTTTTTATATCTGCACTCACGCACACACAAACACACATGTACGTATATAGATATATATGTGTGTGCGTATACATACATACACGTATAAACACATTCTTATCAACATATGCATACACAAGAAAAGCTGAGTATGCTCAAATATGTATACACATCTATACATATTCACATCAATTTCTACATACATGAAAATCATACACAGACGCACACAACTTCAAATAAAACATCCTGCTGCAATTTCTGAGACGATCATCTATTCAGATTTAAATAAAGTTAAGATTAGGTTACTGATTTAGTTATTAGAAAGTGATGTATCTCCTCAATTATATATCGCTGTAGATACTTAGATAAATTTATATGCAAAAATCGTTTCTATTATAGACATAAGGCCTAAAATTTGGTGGGGGGCTAGCGTAGTCAAAACCATCGACTCCAATACATAACTGGTAGATATTCTATTGGCCCCGAAAAGATGACAACTAGTAGATCTTGGCAAAATTAGAACCCAGAACGTGAAGACTAACGAAATGCTGCTAAGCATTTTTACTGCATGCTAAAGATGCTGCCAGCCAACTGTCTTAAATGATGATGATGATGATGATGATGATGATGATGATGATGATGGTGATGATGATGATGATCTATTTTATTTGCCACCAGGGCGAAGGATGAGGGGGACAATATAAAGACAGACGTAAAGTGTGTGGGTTTACATGTAATGGCATAAATTAGAAGGGACATATACATAGTATGCGACACTGGAAAAACAGGGGAAATAGTTATAGTGATGGGGTACTCCTGATACAGGAGGATCTCTAGGGATTATCAAGGAACCCCACCATCCAAGATCACTCTGGATACCATGGACGATACCAACTTCTTTCTTCCGACTCAAAAGTTTACACTGAGAGTAATACCATTCACTCTTGCCATTTTTGCAACTTTCATAAATTCACGCGATCACATCACTTCCCTCTCCATCCTTACTTTCCCTTTCAAGTGAAACTTGAAAAACTCGATGAAGGATTTACCAAAGAGGAATGATTCTGTCCTGTTTCGCCACAACCACCAGACAAAAGAAACCTGCTCTGCCAGTCCGATTAAAGGAGGGCGGCGGAGCAATCATCATCATGGACTCAGCTAACAGACGGATTTGTCCTGCACACGACAGCAACTCTTCGACAGAATTCCACAAGTCAGCAATGCCCAGACACTAAACGAGTACATGCAGAACAGTTGTGTCGCTCTGTGAGCACCTCGGCCAAGCACGTCTGACAGCACATCCGAGCTTGCAGAGTTTATCTCGCCCCAGTTGCACTGCCAAGCAAAGACATCTGGAAATTATCCATAACAGTCTTCTGGAATATACTTGCCAGTTCGTCTTCGTCGACGCCTAGGTTCTCCCCGAGGACGTCATCGCACTTTTCCGTTACTAATCTTCTGTAAATATCTAAAGTGGAATATCCACCGATCCTATTGCCCGAATTGTAGAGGACAGTGAGCGCCTGACGACATTCTAAGTGTCAGGCACTCAGTCGTGGCCTATCCTTTACTGAGGACGGCAACTCCGTCAAGGAAACGAGCTGCGGAAAGGCGTGTCTCGCATGCAGAGACCACACATGTTCACCTTCTAGAAATCGCTGCAGGTGGCGAAACCTGAGTGCGTGTCTGCGCACTAAAAGCCATGGCATGCCTAAGCCGCCACGCAAAGTAAATTGACAGTAGACCGACCGCCTGACCATTGGAACGTGTCCCTTCCACAAGGAAATAAACAGGATGCTCTCCAGTTTAATCAAGCAGTAACTGGGCCAAGGCATGACAGTCAGATGATAAATAATGACAGAGGCGATGTAGGCATTCGCCACCTCGACCCGACCTTTCAGGGACAGCTTCCTCTCTGCCCATTTCTAGGTAAGAGAGGTCACCCTGTTCGTCACCACTTCCCAATTCTTATCCACCTCGACGTCGAAACCAAGCCAGACCTGAACAGTTTAATTGGTCCATCAGTCCAGCGTCTGACGACGCTGGCGACGACATCGATCTGCCTCACCAGGTGCCCACTCACACTCCCACCGACATGTCGGTATTGATTTTAGCCTCTGCAAACGACTCATTACTTTACAATGGAGCCGATCGCCTCCGCTTTGGAGGCATCCTACACCATGACGGTGACGTCGTCCGCGTATGCAGACACTGCCCTCCCGAATTAAATTTCGAAAGGGAGGCCTCTTAACTGTTCCAACTTTCGCAGCTCGAGAACCAGCACACACAAAAGAGGTGAGAGCGGGCACCCTGACGGACTGAACGCGCGATATTAAACGGTTCCGATAGGTGGTCATTTACTTTGACCACCGAGCAGGTGCCGTTGAGCATTGCAGGAACCCAGCTTCTGAAAACGGGTCCGAAACTGGCCGATTTAAGGACGGCTTACAAGTAGCGATCGAAAGCTTTCGACTGGATTTAATTGATCAGAGTCCCACCGAAGCCATCTTTAGTCCCAGCCCTCTCTACGATGTATCACATAAGGTGGAGGTTGTTGTGGATAGACCTGCTCGGGATTGCACATGATTGTGCCTCTCCGACCAGACCACCAACGACAAGTGCCAACCTTTTCGCTAACACCTTGGCCAAAATCTTAGACATTGTTTATAGGCCTAAAATTCACTAGCACCTCTCCATTGTCCCGGCTAGCAGCACACTTATTGTGGAAGAAGAAGAAGAAGAAGATGAAGAAGCCGAAGCAGCACCCTGTTCGTCACCACTTCCCAATTCTTATCCACCTCGACGTCGAGACCAAGCCAGACCTGAACAGTTTAATTGGTCCATCAGTCCAGCGTCTGACGACGCTGGCGACGACATCGATCTGCCTCACCAGGTGCCCACTCACACTCCCACCGACATGTCTTTACTCGCTGCCAATCGCTTCCCTCTCGCTGCCGCTTGCTGCTGCTTCTTCCTCTTCTTCTTCTTTCTCGTCCGCCTTGGCCGCCGTGTAACACACACACACAGACACACACACTCCCGGTCGACAGCGCTTTCGATCGCCAACTTACGGGTACGCTACCGGCCGCGTGGCTCGTAAGGCAGCCGATACGTAGGCCTTTCCATCGCACCGGCGGTTCGGCTGCGGCCGTCCGCCGCCGAGGCGTCCGCATTCTCTTTGCTCGCTCACAATCGCTTCCAACTGCCGCTTAATTAGTTTGCTAATCCGGTCCCTGTAGTCTTTGCGAGCAGGTAAGGACGCATTCAACTTGCAGTAACCGGGTCCCTGTCTACAGGTCCTATCTAAATCGACTGAGCATATAAAAAAATTGTGATCTGTGTAGCCGATCAATTTAGATTGTGGACAACCTATGCTGTCTCTATCATCCAACCTAACAAATACTCTAAGTACGATTTTGGATGACTCGCTGAGGTTGCTCCATGTCCACACTGCTACATCAGGGAAATCCAGTCGGTACCTTTCAGAAAGCTGGAAAGTCCTGGGCAGGTTTTCGAGGATTTTATACCCCTTTCTTATATGTTTTAAACCCACAAAGTCTTTCCATGCGCCCAAAATATTATTCCAATCTACAATTATCACTAAACTGCGAGACTTTCCCAAGAGTGTTTCTAGACGCCTGAAGTCCCTGTTGGGGCATAGACCGACACCTGTCTAAAAGCGCTACCTTTGCTGCCATTCACGTCCAGGTCCACCAACCGGACAGCTGGTCGATTGCAAAGTCAATTACATACCTATACCAATTTTGCTTAGGTAGTTTTTTCACCTCCAGTATTATGACGTCATCTTCTTGGACATCTATCATGACGGCCGCCACTAACCAGATAATGGATATATCTGGCGGCACATCAGCACCCTAATATTGGCAAGGCATTGGCCGCGAAAGCTGAGGGTTAAGAAAAAGTTGTCATTCCTCAAAGTGGATGCGGAATCCCATCTAGCTTCTTCTTCCGTCCCAAATTTCACCTCAATTGTTGTAAACTTCTTCCCTCGGGTGATGTGGATTTTTGTTCCCACCCGCGCCGAAGGCATTTTTGTACTTCACGCTCAGGAGCATTTTCCACCCGGTGAAACTTGACTCCGATGCAACGGTATATGACCGTGCATCTTGCAATATTTTCTATCACGCCGGATGGAGGGTTTAGAGCTACTCTTTCCCATCTCTTTTTTCAGATTTTCTTGCCAGTTTTAATTTTTCTACATCTGTGTGGAAACTTTGCATATTTCCCTCCGCAGACACAAAAGACGTTGAGTTAATATTTGCTTTTTTATGTTTCGTTGTTGTTGTCTTGTTGTTGTTGTTGTTGCTGCTGCTGCTGTCACTGCTGCTGCTGTCACTACTGCTGCTGTTAGTGTTGTTGTTCTCGTTGTCGACACCGAAAGTTTTGACATTGCTTAGAGTTAAAATATTTTTCGCCTCGGTGACGTCATATCGAATTTAGGCAATCCGATATTCATATACTTAGCTCCTTACTCGTTCTCAATTTTTTCGACAAGAAGCGCGTTCCTTTGTTGAATATTATGATCGCTTCTTTATCAGCCATCTTTAAATGAATACAGAAAATTGCAAAATATTTGCTTCTGCAGAAAGCAGTTAAAATTCAAAGGTTATTGAAGCGTTTTCCTGCAAAGCAGGGAGTATTTCGACACACAAATACCATCTGCGCAGTCCAGGCAATCTCAAAAATGTAATGGTAACAATAAAAATGAAAAGACGGGGCCTGAGAAGGCCGAAAACATTACAAACTCTTTTTCATCCTACCGACCATCAAATTTCTGTGACTTCACAGTATGGCGGCCATAATAATAATAATAATAATAATAATAATAATAATAATAATAATAATAGTAATAATAATAATAATAACAACAACAACAACAACAACAATAATAACAAGAAGTTTCCAGAAGAGCTGAGTGAATCTGTTTTTATTGTGCTCTCGAAGTAATCCGGTCTGGTGGAGTGTGAAAAACATCGTGCGACCAGTCTCATGATTCACGCTATCAAGAATATCCTGAGAATTTTACTTCTTCGAGAAAGAAGCAGAATAATACCTGGGATTGGAATTGAACAGGTTGAATTTGTAAAGAATTCTGGTATTAGAAATGCCATTTTTGTATTGAGAATGATAACGGAGCGGGTAGTGGAGATCCCAAAAGACGTCTTCATGTGTTTCATAGATTCTACAAACGCCTTCGACACAGTAAGACATGACATGTCATTCGACGAATTTGATCTGCATGGGAAATGCCTCCGAAACTTGCAGAGCCTGTATTGGAACTAATCAAATGCATAAAGGTGGATGGAGAATGCAGTGAATGCATTAGCATCAGGAGAGAGATTAGACAAGAATGAGTTATGTCACCTGATCTCTTTAATTACTCTCGCGAATTGATCATAAGAGGACTGGGGAAGAAAAAGGTGTTGGGGGGAGGTGACAGAGACATCACAAACATAAGATTTGCAGATGGCACATTTTTACTTGCAGAATACGACAAGGAACGTCACAGAATTCTGGATGTAGTAATCAGAGAAAGTGTGAGGAAGTTTCTTTTCATAAATTGCAAGGAGACAGTGGCTATGGTGGTGACAAAGAAAGGAAGCCCAAAGTCCATGCTGAAAGTGAGCAATCAAATCATTAAGCTGGTATCATCCTTCAACTACCTTAATGCAAGACATTTGAAAGAAGTCAAAAGACGAATAGTGCAGGAAAATCTACATTCTCGAAATTATATATCATCTTTAATAACGGTACTCTGAGCATCAATACCAAGATCTGTATATTGAACTGTTATGTCTACCCTATGTTAATGCATGGACGTGAGGCATGGTCTATTATATCAGGAATGAGAAGGTGCTTGGAGAGCTGTGAAATCTGGTTCGTAAGGAGCATATTGAGGTTATCTGGGACGGAAAAAGTGTCTAATGAAGAGGTGATGATCCGGCCTGCGCTAAATAAGAAACTTCTTTGTGAGATAAGGGCCAAGTAACTGAGAATTCTTGCTCATGTAATGAGGAAAGAGGGTCTGGAGAATTTGGCGATGACCGGAAAGAGTGAAGAGAAAAGGAGCAGAGAAAGAAAGATGATATGGATGACAAGTTTCACGAACTGGTTGGAAGAAAGAAGCATTAAACATCTAGAAGTGTAACTGTTGCAGTAAACAAAGAACAGAGAATCGTGATAGGACATGATTGCCTATGTCCTACATTCTGGACATGGCACCTCAAGAAGATTGTTTATTTCTTTATGTAGACAAGGGTATTTTTATCGATGTTTTCAAGATGTTTCTTTAACTAAAAGATGGTAGGGGTTCGCTCCCCTGTTTGCAGTATACGTCGGGTAACTAATTCGTGTTTCCTATTAAAACATGCAGAGCTTAAATTGGACGCAATCACATATTTTCTTGATCACAGTGATGCTACGATGACCAATAATAGTTCATGTTTAGTGTTCGAAGATTTAAGGTGAAATATATTACTATCTAGTCTAGTTGAATTGCCTTCACTTCCAAAATTGCAATAAATAAATTTCCTCTTTAGTTTACATGCTATCGTGTCTTCGTACTGTCAACCAAATTATGTTTGTATGTAGTACTGAATTGAATTACAATTTAACATCCGGCGTTTCAATCCTATTATGCAATCATTTACGTAAACGATTATCACATAACGTAATAATATTCATTAGCGTTTGCTGTAACGTAAGATTTCGGAGTTTATAATGTTGTCATGTATACACTTAGATAAACTCTCCTGCTTTATTCTGATTTCTTATTTACAGCTAACCTACTGACCAGGCCTTACTTACCCTTCTCACCCACCTGATGTCAACCATAATTAACAGAAATATCTTGTGCATATCATATACGCATGCGTAATGTTCACACTGCTTTGTGTCAGATACTACATATTATAACTAGGAGTATTGTTTCTAGTATTTATGTGTGTGTATGTCAGAGACAGAGAGAGAATGAATGTGTGTGTGTGTGTGTGTGTGTGTGTGTAAGTGTTTGGGTGATCATGTATGTGTGCGTATGCATGTTTAAGTTAACTTTTAGTGTGGTTGGGTTTATTTTTCCCCTCATATATGTGGTTTTGTTTATCGTAAAGTTTTGATGCTTGCATGCCTGTGTTTCTTTTCCCAGTCTTCTTTCTTTCTATCTCTTCCTCACACACACGCACACTCTCTAACTCTCTCTCTCTCTCATTCTCTCTCTCTCTCATTCTCTCTCTCTCTCCTCTCTTTCTCCACCCTCTCTCTCTCCCCTCTCTCTCTCTCTCTCTCTCTGTATATACGTCTTTGTGTATGTGTGCGGGTGCGAATGCTCATATGTGCTTACAGCAGCTCTCAATCTGTGTGGGTTTGTGCGTATGCGTTTGGCGGTTACATATTGGAACGGAGCTTAAATGTAAGAGATTGTGAGTATGTGAAGCTATGTACGTGTGTGTGTATACATACAAACATACATACATACAAACGTACATAGATACACACACACACACACACACACATATATATATATATATATATATACATATATACATACGACTACGCACACATAAACACACACACACTCACACACATTTGCATGTATGTATATGTATATATGTGTGTGTGGGCGGGTATGGCATGTATTCTCACGTGTATATGCGTGTGGATGAAATGGAGTTTTATACGAAATGACAGATATGAAATGAGGAAGTAGATTTTAAGGGACAAGGCAGTGGAAATGTTATGTGGATGCATTTGATTGCGCTGTCATACAACAATCACTGGATTACCGTGTGTACTTCTTCTCTACTTCGTGTATGTATCTCAGGGTACTTGTTAAAGTGTATGTGTAAATCTAAGCACGTTATGTGTGAGTGTGTTCATATGCGTTTAATCCTGCCTATGTAGTTGTGCATGCGCTAGGTGTTTATTATTATATATTGATATGTTAGACTGTGTATGCATACGTGCGATTGCGTGGGTTTTGTCTTCACTAATATATGTGGTTGAATCCATTTTGATGCTGATGTGAGTGTATGTGACTTCCCGCATACGTGTACGCATGCGCCTATTGTTATGGATGTGTTGGTGCGCATTTAATGTAGCACTATGATGTTAATCTACATTAGCTTGATTGTACGCGTGTTTGGGAATATATTTGGGAATACAGGCTGATAAGTACATGTGTATGTATTTATGTGTGTGTGCGTGCGTGTATTTGTGAGTTCTTTTACGTGTCCATGTGTTGGTATGATCTGCGTTTGCGCTGTTTTGTCTGTTTAATCTTTGTGTGTGTCTTGCGTGTGATCAAACTCGTATAGTTGATGTAGTGTATGTGTTTCTAGGTGGTTTATTGTGAATGTTTATGTACGTATGCATTTGCGTTTGCGCTGTGTGTGTATCATAATATACTAGTATGTTATGTAAGTTCATGTGTGAATATATGTGGTGTATGTGTTGTACTTGATGATTGTGTGTGCGAAGAATATTGGGTTAATACGATCTGTAAGAATAACAATTTAGTGAAGGATAACAATAAAGACCACCGCAACCAATAACAATAGGAACACTACAACAACAATAACATCTTCTACGTTCGTTGGAGGACCATCAACAATACGATCAACAATAGCAACTGCAAACGTAATTAAGAGAATAACAAGCAACAACAAAAGCACCAACAACAACGGCAGAATGTCGTGCGATAAGGACTTTCAACAATCAGGAGATAAGTTCAATCGTTTATTGATTATCGATTCCAGTGTTGACAGACTGTCTAAAATAATAAGAAAGGAAGATGAAGTGGTATTGGAGAAAATAATGGAAGAAGATGAATGGTGTACAATAATTAGAGAGGGAGATAGATAGATAGATAAATAGATAGATAGATAGAGAGAGAGAGAGAGAGGGAGAGGGAGAGAGAGAGAGAGAGAGAGAAAGAGAGAGAGAGACGCACAGGGAGAAAATCAAAGAGAGAATGGGGAGAGATAAGTGGTCAGAGCTTGTATGGATTAACTTATTCTATAAACTCGACCGTATATAATAATGGTTCTGATAAATGTTGATATATAAATATATATATATATATATATATATATATATATATATATATATATATATATATATATATATATATATATATATAGATAGATAGATAGATAGATAGATAGATAGATAGATATGCATATGTATATATATATATATATATATATATATATATACATATATATATATATATATATATATATATATATATATATATATATATATATATATATATATATATATATATATATATATATATATATATAAACAATATATGAGTATAGGCATATATATGTACATGTATGTATATACGTTCATCTACATGTACATATATAGATACATAACTGGGTACATGACGTGGCAAAAGAACAAGGACAAAATGGTAAACAAGGTGCAGCTAACAAGCAGGCCACATAGAAACATCCCCTTCATCAGTTGCCACCATTAAAACTCCGGCGTTTCGAAGAATGTGTATGTGTGTGTGTGTGTATATATATGTATGTATGTATGTATGCATGTATGTATGTGTGTATGTAAAATTCTAGGCACACAACGAGACAGACACACATAAAGAAATGACAATGTTCATATACACAGCAATACAGAAACATACAAAGATATTTAGCCATATAAATACACATACAGAGACAAACATGGACATGTGATCATGGAAATATGCAAAAACAGACACTGAGATACTTCATCATCTAAATACGCAGGGGGAAACACATATAGATATATGCTTCTGGGTGTTTTATGTATACACATAGAGACACACAGTAATATGTAAACATGTGATTGCAGCCGCACTACTGCAGTTCACAGAAACAGACATTCGGTTTTTCCCGATGTTACTTCTTCTGCAGCTTTTCTAGCCTTTTCTTCGCTGCGTATTTCATCTCCCGATTTTACCACTGCATTTTAATAATAACCAGCTTAAGACCCCCTTTTAACGTGCGACAAGTGATTTTTTAAAATTTATTGTTTTTCTTTTCTTATTATTAAAAAAAAAGGTTCTGTCTTCGTTATAACACTCTACATATGCTGCCCCTTACTACGACTTTATTTCCAACATTTTTCCCTTGACGTGTTATTCTCTCAGTTTACATCTGATATTCATTTCTTTTTCATACATATCTATGTGTATCCATTCATCTATCACTAGTATAAATATATTTTGAAGAATTGGAAAATTTCGCCTAGGCCTGATTAACATGTTGATATCTTTCTAGCCTTATAATGTACGGTCTAAGGAATATAACTCTTTTACCCTGTTTCACTTTTTGCTTTTTGCATTTTGGTCTCTGTGTCCTTTAAATAATATTCATCTCTAACCAGATGGAGTACTGTATTTATTGAATTTTCTCTAACGGAACTGTGCATTATACAGATATACATACATACATGCAATGTCCCGGTGGTTAGGGTAGTGACTCGCGGTCATAGGATCGTGGTTTCGATTCCCAGACCGGGCGTTGCGAGTGCTTATTGAGCGAAAACACCTAAAGCCCCACGTGGCTCCGGCAGGGGATGGTGGCGAACCCTGCTGTACTCTTCCACCACAATTTTCTGTCACTCTTACTTCCTGTTTCTGTTGTGCCTGTAATTCAAAGGGTCAGCCTTGTCACACTGTGTCACGCTGAATATCCCCGAGAACTACGTTAAGGGTACACGTGACTGTGGAGTGCTCAGCGATTTGCACGTTAATTTCACGAGCAGGCAGTTCCGTTGATCGGATCAACTGGAACCCTTGACGTCGTAAGCGACGGAGTGCCAACAACAACAATTTATTAAAATTAATTTACAAAGGTAACGTTAATTCTATTATTATCCAATGTAACTTATTTAAGAATGATAATAACAGAATCAACGATACAGGCGACAGCTGGTCAAAAAATGGCATTAAATAGCCGAGGGATTAAAATTAATCAAAGGACATACTAAGTATGTGTACCTACTTGAAATAACATTCAAAACTCGTCATTAAATCGCCAACATTACACTGGTGTTGACTACAGAAATCAAACGAAGGCAAATTCGGTTAAGACAGTCTACTTACATACATTTAAGTATTTGGATTCAGGTGGACTAGTTTCTGCATTGGCAAAATGAGCCCTAGCTTCTTCAGCACGCATTACCAAGATTAGAAATTCCCAACCCATCCTTCTGAAGTCTGTGCCGCAACTGATTCGATTCGCGCCGAAATAACAGCAGCTTACCAGTGTAAAATAATCTCGTTACAGATTTACGGGAAAAATAATTTATTAAAATAAATAAGCCTAAACGAGGTTGTGTTTGCGAACGCGTAAATCAAGCTAGGACAGGAGACAAACAAGAACACATCTTCCTTGCTCCAGCTACAACTGAGAGAAAGAAAGATGGCCGATGGTCACGTGGAAGCCACGTGAGCAAGGCAGGCGGAGTGAGGGCGAGAGTGTGACAGAGTAATCGGATAGAATAGTGGGAGAAGAGGGGATAAAAGAATAAGAGAGAGAAGAAGAGAAAAACGGAACAGTAAAAAGATCGTATAGAATGCGCATCAGAATCTTAAAGATAAAACTTTCTTGGAAGAGGATAAAAGGCGTTAAATAATATATATATATATAAATAATATATATATATATAAATAATATATATATATATATAAATATAATAATACTATCCGTATCACGTCCTTACGTTGTTGTTTTTTGTTATTGTTTTTTGTCTTTTTTTGAACTTATATATATATATATATATATATATATGTATGTATGTATGTATGTATGTATGTATATATATATGCATATGTGGGCACAGAATGTCATGAAACGTGTAGAACAACAAAGTACGAAGTACATATATATACATACACATACACATACACGTACACACACACACACACACATACACACACACACACACACACACACGCACACATATGAGATCATCCCATAAGTTCTTTCCGATTTTACCTTTTTCAAAATTGAATGAAATTTAAGAGTATTTTAGAATGTCTAATGGAATTAAAAATTATTTTTATGCATTTGTGTACATTTAGACTAATTAAATATTATTTTACAGAATAATAGAATTAAACTTTCTTTGATTAAAACCCTTTCTAACATGAAAGTATGCAAAGATTATTTGAGGCATATAATGCTTTATGAGTACAAAAAAGGATACTCTGCAGCCGAAGTGACTCGAAACATACACTTAGTTTATGGGAAAGAATGCTTGAATGAAAGAACTTGCACAAGATATTTTGCAAAATTCAGAAGTGGAGATTTCAGCCTTGAAGATGAAGATCGAACAGGACGTCCAGTTGAGTGTGATGATAAGCTCTTTGGGGCATTACTTGAAGAGAATCCTGATTATCCATTGAATAATTGGCAATAAAGCTTAGTTCAAATCATACAACTGTTCATCGTCATATTCAACAACTTGGACAGATTCCTAAACTTGGAAAATGGGTGCCTCATGAATTGTCCGAAAGCAACCGCAAGTCCCGAGTTGGCATCTGCTCTTCTCTCCATTCTCGCGAACTCATTTCACCCTTTTTGGATAGACTTGTGACTGGTGACGAAAATGGATCTTCTATCGAAATGTTAAACGTCGTGAACATTGACTTGGTAAAAGGGAAAAACCTCAACCACAACCGAGAAAGGAACCTCATGGAAAAAAGATTCTTCTCTCTATCTGGTGGGATGGCAAATGAGTAATTCACTTTGAATTGTTATCACCTAATACAACAATAAATACGCAAGTGTACTGCCAGCAAGTAGAGCGTTTGAACCAAGCTTTGAAGTAAAAACAGACTCACTTTAGTGAATCGAAAAGGAGAGGTGTTTCATTAGGAAAATGCGCGATCCACACAAAGATCACATCACAGAAGATTGAAGAGCTTGGTTGGGAAAAAAATCCTCATCCACCTTATTCTCCCGATCTTGCTCCTTCAGATTACCATTTGTTTCGTAGTAGGGGACATAATTTTCGCAATCTAGGAGGAGGTTGAAACTGACATTTCAGAGTACATTGATGATTAAATTTCAATTAAATATAACATTTGATCACTTGTTTTCTTTATTCAAAATTCGGACAGAACTTATGGGATGACCTGATATATATATATATATATATATATATATATATATATATATATATATATATATGCACATTTTCTTCGACTTTTAACCAAAAAACAGTTTGCCTTTTTGTTTTTCTATGTGTATCAGTTTCTATTCGCTTCAGAGATTTCTTTTCTTAGATAAACGCCGCAGACGTTTTTACAAATTATTTTGTTTCTTTCTGCGTTTTAAAATGTTTGATGGGAGACTTAGAAATTAAAATCAGGGAATCCGTTTGCAGATAATAGAGTGAAATGCAGTCAAATGGACTCTGCAGGAGAGATTTAATGAATATCGAATATAGTTTCGCCAAGAGGGAAGTATTTATCCTGAATTGGTTCAATTTTGTCCACCGTACAATCTATTTTCTTACATCGATCAAGCAGATAAGAACTACCTGTCCTTCTTTGCCAACGAGAAGCAGCAGGCGATCCTCACAATGAACTCAGTGTGATCCGCCCACCATGCTGCAAAATCTGTTCATTATAGCAATACTAGAATAGTGATCGAGTGTGTGCAAAACATTTCGTTGATTTCTACGCATCTCTAACAGGTGCTGCGAACAGGTGCTTATGCTTGTTGATTCTATTTGTTACTGCGAACTGACAATGCCTCCCGGTAGCACTGAAGGTCAGACATTGCTGGAAGTTGTCCATAGTCTCCGGGAAGAACATTTCCGGAAGAGGCGGTTTATTTGTCCTCCTGCGATGCCGAGAGTCTCAACGGAATTTCCACGTTATTGTCCACTTCAAATTCTCTATGAAATGCAAATATAGAATTAAAATTACACAGAACTAGCAGTGACAGAGAAACTTTAAAAAAACACACCTAACATTAATACAGTTATTGACCACTTTTAGCCACAAATCAAGTTTGATGTTGCTACAATCATTAACAAAACCAGACACGTAGTTGAATGTAAATAACTTCATATATAAACGTACAAATGCATACACTCACGCACACAGACAAAATCACGAGTTTACAGACATTGTAACGACATAAATATGTTTACATTTAATATCATACACATTGACTCAACAACACTTACACATATAAGCAGAATTACAAGCATGCGTATATAGACACACATTCACATACATACTGGCACACTGGCAGATGAATACAACAACACTAACTTCACACTCTACTGTTTTCTTTTGCTTTCTATCTTTTTCGCTCACTTTTCTCACTTTCTTTCTCCGGCTTTCCTTTCTCCTCTGTTGATATAGTAACACTAATATATTTAACACACGCACATATGTATGCATGTATACACACACACACACACACACACACACACACACACACACAAACACACACACACAAACACACACACACACACACACACACACACACACATATATATATATATATATATATATATATACATGTATATATGTGTGTGTAAATGCATATCAAGTACATGCGGACACATTCAGACACACACACACACACACACACACACACACACACACACACACACACACACATATATATATATTTATGATTCTATGTATATTTAAATGCAAAATGGCTGTCAGTTCCCCTCGCTGATCCGTAGCCATTATTCATTCGTATCACTCGCTTCAAGAGAAAACACTTCCAAATTCATTGACCCAATGACGTCACTGACCTCAGTTTTATTTTTCAGAATAAACTTTTCAGACTTCACTTCTAACCCATTATTTTGAACAGTTAATTGTATTAGCCTCCCATCTCCGTCGAGTCAAGTGGTAAAACTTCTACTTGTGTAACAGAATCAATGTTACTAATGTATTTATTATAAATAAAACACTGAATACTAACACTTACAGCAACACAGCTATTATCGTTACTATTAATATTTCTACTTCTACAAATACCAATTTTACTACTACTACTACTACTAATAATAATAATAATAATAATAATAACAATAATAATAATAATAATAATAATAATAATAATAATAATAATAGCAACAACAACAACAACAATAATAGTAACAACAACAACAACAACAATAATAATAATAATAATAATAATAATAATAATAATAATAATAATAATAATAATAATAATAACTATAATCTAATAATATTAGTTTGTTTTGTATCAGCAATATGCCCTTTCAACTGGCTTATGTCCTGCTTGTTGCAACTGTTTAAACATTTTCTACGTTTAAAATTTCTATTCTGAACAAGAGCCTGATTAACTGATCAGTTTCCACGCTTTTCGTGTTTCAGGGCGCAGTATTATTATTATTATTATTATTATTATTAGTAGTAGTAGTAGTAGTAGTAGTAGTAGTATTACAGTCACTTAATCATTTAAAAACAATTAAAGACAAAACACGGCTTCGAAATTTTTGACAGCTTACAAGAAGAGGGTAAACTGTGTTTGGAATGGCAACCTTAACGCGGCCATTTATGCAAGGCGGCTACAAGTCAAACCACCGCCACCAATGCCTGGGCCACGGGAAATTGATAAACACAACAACAATACCAACAAAATCGAAAGACTGGAGGGCGACAGTAACATCGTCACTATCCCAGATACTTCCTTCGACTGGAACGATATAAATTAAGGCAAGATTAGTATCAATAACCATAAAATCTGCTAAACAATAAAAATACTGATTAGTCCATCATCAATTCTACCACCATTATCACTTCAGAACTAACAGTAAGAACAGATATAAACCGCCAGTACCATCACTCGACAATACAAACTTCAGCTCTCATGTTACCACACGATTACTTCAGTACCACCACTAACCTGGTTAGACTCATCATCGCTCAATGTAGTAACTGCCAAACTTGTGGGAAAACCGGCTTTTGCAAATACAAAAAAGGTGCATGTAAAGGCAGAAAACTTGCAATTGTCGGAAAACTTCGTAGCTAAAGTAAAATGAACAAACCAGGTGGTGCATGACAATTTATCGTATTGTATGGTAAACCAGACGCTGGGAGAAATCCCACTGCGAACCCAAGTAGATAGGCGCTTGAAATCCATTCAGCACGCACAACGGTGTGATTGACACCAGATCCTCTACATATCACCAGGAATAAAATCTGCTATGCTATGGCAACCGGTTTAGCCGACATTGCCCAAATATTTTCAGTGCGCCAACTAGCCAATGAAAATTGGTTAGGATAAGAA
>NC_142934.1:44586017-44591017 GCF_046866305.1 Octopus bimaculoides
CACCTTGGGCAAGTGTCTTCTATAGTCTCTGGCCGACCAAAACCTTGTGAGTGGATTCGTTAGACGGAAAGTGAATGAAGTTGCGTAGGCGGACTAATGTGTGTATGTGACTTTCAATTTTCCTCGCATAGATGAGCGTTGTTGTTGTCTTCACTGAGGTTATCATGTCAGATATTTGTTTTTCATTGCACCACCCGCGTTATAGTACACGCTCAACCACTGTGAAAAATAGGGAGTCTGTAACAAAATCCTTACAAACTTTGCGACTTATAACTTGAATAATAGACATGAATATATACTAATAACGATAAGCAACTTTGCATAAAATCGGTTGAATAAAGAGAAAGATGTTAGACAAAAATCTCAAAAAGTTCTAGTCATTCCTTCACGTTTTTAGCACACTTGAAAGAATATAGGCTCTCACTGTGCTCAATCCTTGGGGAAATTTTATTGAATTTAAACCTGAGAACGCTCCACTGGCATTCCTGATTCGTTTGCTACCAATAAAATTTACATGGACAACTTGTCTTCGGTAATAATGCCAGAAACACAGTTCATTAGCCAATTTTCTGTTGAAAAATAGAGGTTTGTGTAAAGAAATGGTATCACAATACTTCAAAGACATTCTTTAATCATGGAATACTGAAGACGGTCACGTTGGTATATTATTTGTGGCACAATGTAGCACAATGTGGCACAATGTGCCAATAATGTGCTAATAATTGTTCCAAACAAGCATAATTTTTTTTTGGGTCCGTTGAGAAATAAGGTTTTGTGCATCACAAATACACTCATAACACTCCCTGTAGATCGCTGCATTTTTCGACTGGAGCACCACTTTTAGTCGAGCAAATCGACCCCAGAGATTATACTTTGTACACCTAGTACTTATTCTATCGGACTGTTTTACTGAACCGCTAGGTTACGGGGACGTAAACGCACCACCATTGGTTGTCAAGCGATGTTGGGGGGACAAACACAGACACACAAACGTATACACACATGCATATATATATATACATATATATATATATATATATATATATATATATATATATATATATATATGTATATATATATATGTATATATATATATATACATATATATATATACATATATATATATATATATATATATATATATATATATATATATATATATATATATATATATATGTATATATATATATGCATGTGTGTATACGTTTGTGTGTCTGTGTTTGTCCCCCCAACATCGCTTGACAACCAATGGTGGTGCGTTTACGTCCCCGTAACCTAGCGGTTCAGTAAAACAGTCCGATAGAATAAGTACTAGGTGTACAAAGTATAATCTCTGGGGTCGATTTGCTCGACTAAAGGTGGTGCTCCAGCACGGCCGTAGTCAAATGAATGAAACAAGTAAAAGATTAAAAGAGTAAATCCTTCGTCTATAATATAAAGTATGTTTTTTGCACAAGTCTCTTTTACTACGAAAATAACCTCGTATATGCATATATAGAAGCCCCTCGTATATGCATATATATATATATATATATATATATATATATATATATATATATATATATATATATATATAATATATATATATATATATATATATATATATATATATATATATATATATATATATATATATATATATATGCATATACGAGGGGCTTCTTTTCAATTTCCGGTGAACACTTGCCCAACGTGCCATCCATGCAGTAGGACTGAACCCGGAACCATGTGGTTGATAAGCAAGATACTTTATTTCATATCATTGGCCAAGACAGTCTTACATAGAGTAATAGTAGCTGCGGGCTGGACACGGACATTAATGTAATGAGGGTGTTGACAAAGGGTGAATAAAAACGGGAGAGGTACCGGCGCAATTCAGTCTGGGAATCCGTAAGGAACATAGGCACACACACACACACACACACACACACACACAAATTCTGTTTTATATATATATATATATATATATATATATATATATATATATATATATATATATATATATAGAGAGAGAGAGAGAGAGAGAGAGAGAGAGAGAGAGAAAGATGTGTGCGTGTCTGTTTATCCACCCGCCATCGCTTGAGAACTGATGCTGTTTTGTTCAGGTCCCTATAACTTAGCGGTTCGGTGCAATAGCCGGATAGAATAAGTCATATGGTCGATTTATTCGATTAAAAGTCTTGAAAGCGGTGCTCCAGCTTGCCGCAGTGAAATGGCTCAAACATATAGAAGAATAAAAGAATATATATGTGTGTGTGTTTCTGTGCGTGTGTATATATATTCTATCTATCTATCTATCTATCTATCTATCTATCTTTATATATATATATATTAAACAGAATTTGTGTGTGTCTATATATATATATATATATATATATATATATATATATATTTCGTAGTGGAGAGGCAAGTTACTGAAGAGATTGCAAGAGTGCAATGAAATAATTTAACAAAAAACTATATAAATTAATAAAGGACTGAACCAGTGCGTGTGTTTATTACCGGCATAATGCCTCTCCCAAGGTTTATATATATATATATATATATATATCAATTTTTTTTCTCCGTGTTTTTCTCCTTGTCTCCGTATTCTTTCTGTTGAAGAGCGTAGCTCGAAACGTCAAAGACTTTCCGTATTCCCGAGCGTCATACTAATATATACTTTTGTTATTTACACCACCTGTCCTCGTCTGTTGTTATTATTTGTATATTCTCCCATATATATATATATATATATATATATATATATATATATATATATATATATATATATATAGATATATATATATATAGACACACACAAATTCTGTTATATATATATATATATATATATATATATATATATATATATATATCATGGTGTCGGACAGACTATCGCTGATATTGTTATCCGCACACGTCAAAACGTTCGCCACAGACAAACATTACATATTAAATGAATATGCAGAACATACACATAAACAGGAATATTAAACTCTCATCTACTAAACAAGCCAGTTAGCTCCGCTACAAATACCAAAAGCAATTTTGATAAAAATAATACATTTACTTGAAAATACGACCAATGTAACCGTTCCTCATCGAAATCCAAGAAATATGACTCTTTACTATTTAAGAAACATATTTCTAATATTTCTAATATCGATAGTATTTCTCTCTCTCAACAACAACAACGGAGGAGGAGGAAAAGAGAGAGATCTCTCTCTCAACACAACAACGGAGGAGGAGGAAAAGAGAGAGATTCAAAGCTATAATAACCTATCATTGAAGTGGTACTAGAAGAAATAGGAAATGTAATATTAACTGATTTAATGTTCCATTTCCAAGAAATGTCAAAGCGAAGATTGTACTTTTATTCTTTAAAATTCTTAAAGATAATTTTCTTCCACAACATAAGTACTACCAAATTTTCAGCATGTAGACCCTAACATCAAATCGCTATATATTATACAAACATTATATTTATTCTAAACACACCAATAATTCTAGTATTAATAATAATTATACATCTGAATATAATGCACATGATAGTATCGTTTATAATTTTAATCCTGGAATGGGTAACAATGGTCATGATCATAATTTTTTCTGCAATAGCCATAAAGCATGAAATTTTGTGGTAGGACGCTGGCCGATTACGTAGCCCGCAGTACACAACTGGTACTTATTTTATCAATCCTGAAAGGATAGTGGGCAAAAGAACACGCCTCGACACTTTGCCCGACGTACTAACGATTTTGCCAGCTCACGGCTAGTCATATTAATAGTGCTAGTAATTATAGTAATAATAAAATATTAATAATGATAATGGTGGATATAACGGTTGTTACAGTATTGATGATCGTCTTAATGATAATCATGGCCACTGTGATAACAATAATAATAATCCTGTCTTCTGAAGGCACAAGGCCTGAAATTTGGGTGGGAGAGGATTAGTCGATTGCATTTACACAAGTCTTTCACTTGTACTTAATTTATCGATGCCGATGGATGAAAAGCAATGTCGACCTCGGCGGAATTTGAATTCGGAACGTAAAAATGGACGAAATGCCGGTAAGCATTTTTCCCGGCGTGCTAACAATTCTGCCAGCTCACCGTCTTCACAGTAATAATAATGGGTTTCAAATTTTTGCAAAAAGCGAGATGGTTCGAGAGTGGGTGATAATCGATTACATCGACTCCAGTGCTGAAGTGGTAATTATTTTATCGACCTCGGAAGGATAAAAGGCAAAGTTGAACCCGGTGGTATGTGAAATCCGAACGTAAAGATGGACGAAATGCCACTAAGCATTTTTTCCCGGCGCAATAATGACTCTGTCAGCTCTCCTCTTTAATAACAATAATGATATTAATACAATTAACAAAAAGAGTTACCGCAACATAGATGATTTTTACATTAACTATCAAATAACGAGATTAAAGTCAGAAATAGAAATAATATTTCTGTCAATATCAAAAGTAACAATACTTTATCTGTATATTTATTTTACCACATAAAGACTGACGTATTTGTTGGGTGAAAGTTAATTATACGCTAAACGGTTTCTGCAAATGTAATAACATGTTTTATAAACTTACAGTTAAAACACATAACTGCTCTGAATTCTATATTGGCTCCACTTTTAATCTGAAAAGAAGATATTAATCTCTATCCATTCCTTTTCTAAGAATATTTTAAATAACACTACATGTATCGTTCAATATATTTTCACTTTGAATGCGATAAATATTCCTTATTATTTGGAATGAGACATTCTAAAATCTTCAGATTTATATCAAGGTATCTAAAGTCTCTACATGTTATGTAAATGTGAAACTTTAGAGATCATTAAAACTGACCTACATAATTATTGTTGAAGTACAATATTAGGAATTATCACTATTTAATATTTTACACACACAGGTATATAAGTATACCTCTGCAGATTCACGCACAAGCATATATATATATATAAACATACAAGCAATGATTTTCACACGTACGCATGGGTGGAAATAAA
>NC_142934.1:44598517-44646017 GCF_046866305.1 Octopus bimaculoides
AATACAGTAAATGATGACTCGTCCGAGGAAATAACATTCTTCCACTGCTCCAGGGACCAATTCTGTAGGTTTTACTCCACTCTAAATGCTTTGCAACGTTTATTTTTTAAAGTAATCGTTTTCTGATTGCAGCCCTCCCATGAAATCGGGCTTTGTGCAGCTACCGGCGAGGAGTTTTTGTGGAAACTGAGTTCTCGTGGTGGTCATTAAGCTCTGCATTAATTCTAGGAGCTGTACTATTGTGATCCTTTCTAACAATTCGCGTAAGAGTCCGACGGTCCGTATCTGAACGTTTTGGTTTTCTTCCGGAGTTTTCTTTCGACGAGGAAGTTTTTCCCTCTTTCTCAAAGGCTGTCATTACTTTCGAGACAGTACTTTGTGATACACCAAACATTTCGAATGTTTTCGTTACGCTAGCGCCTGCCATACAAGCACCAACAATTTGACCTCTTTGAAAGTCCGATAAATTTGTCATTTTAATGAATCTTAATTACATTTTTTGATGATATCTGAAAAGAAGCAACATTTTATCAAAATATATTAAGCAACACTAATAGTAAATCAAAAAACACAAAAAATAAACAAGCTTTTTATAGATATCTTAAAATTTTGATGCTATGATGCTAGGTGTTTCCATTATTTTAACCAACCCCTGTATATATCATATACATGTATGTTTTTGCGTGTGTCTGTATGTGTATGTGTGTGTGTGTGTGTGTGTGTGCGCGCGTGCGCGCGTGTACGGTAGCCTGTACAAGTCAACTCAAGACTGTCGTAGAAGAACCACAATGGAATTGAATCTAGAACTTAACTACATTAACTACGTTGTTTAGTCGTTGTTTACAGAGAACGATCGATTAACTCTTTGACTGTTTGATTAGCATGGGACAGCCTTTAATATGAAAACTGTTTTTTTTTCTGATCTTATGTTTAGTTTCATCTTACTGGGTTTTTGAGAGATTTGTTTTTATTATATAACAGAATAATCTTTCTCATTAAGCATTATGCATTGTGCGGGTAAGTGGAGGGTGTTTTACATTAATTGACGTTAATTGAAACCCATGCAACGTCATCGAATTAATGTTTATATATTAAGCAGTTGAATTCAAACGCAAGCGATGTCAATTGTTGTTCCAATAAAATAAAGCATCAATACATTACTAAAATCGATTTCTCTCGTGATTTTTTAAGATAAAATATCGACTGAGAATCTTGAAAGAATCTTCTTAGTTTTGATTGTACTTTAAGGGTAAATAATGGTGCAACCCACAACAGGCATATTATTCCAAGTCACTTTGAAAAACATATTAGCGGATCAATACCCTTAACAGTAGTCGGATGAGTTACGTCTATTACAGCTTCGACAGAAATAAAGGAGGAGGAGGATTCTGTCGCATTATTGTTGTAATAGCGGTTACATCCTCTTTGATAGTGGCCTTGCTATTTAATCTCCAGTTAGATCTGCATTAACAAAGGTAGGTTTGAATTTGTAGAAGTTGTAATCATACGGTTGTATATTCGGACATAATGTGACTAATACAACGTTATCTCTCTGAGAGAAATTTGATTGTTATTTCTAACAAGGTCAATGACCAGTGAGACATCCCGCATTATCGCTGATTTATTTATTTATTTATTTATTGTTCTCGTTGTTTAATCCCAGGTCCTACTCTACAGAGGAGACTTATCACTTATTATCTATTGCATTCAAGAGGACTCGTGTATTCTGAACATTATATAATTTCAATTGATTTTAAGATGGCAGAATCTGATTCGACGGTGACATTACTTTTAAGTCTCACATGTTAAACGAGACATAAATGAACCTGCGTTTGAAAATAGTGTTAATATATTATTAGGCGTGTTTATGACAAGAGGCCTGCTTCCAACTACATGATTTAGAGTTCAATCCCACTGAACGTCATTTATGTGTGTGTGTCTTTATTCTTGATAACCGTTGTTGGTTTGTTTACGTAACCGTAACTTAGCAGTTCGGCAATGTAAGCTGATAGAATAAGTGTCAGGCTTTAAAAAACAATAGGTAATGGGGTCGACTTGCTCGAGTAAGACCTTCAAGACGGTTATCTAGCATGGCTGTATTAATTAACTCACACAAGTAAAATATAAAGTAAATGTTTCTAAATTCAAATTACGATGAACGTAAACAAACAATCGAAGTTTGCTTTAGAAGCGTTGAGATGTCTTAGAAAGTTAAAGAAGTGATTTTTAAATTCTCAAACGCAGGATAATGCTAATAATATAGCCTGAACAGGTTAAGCTACCCCTATTTTACATAAAAAATTTGTTGGAGGCCGGCTGTCTAATGCATTTGCTTTCTGTAATGTATTTTGTGATGTACTAACAATGTGTTACACGGATCTTTTTCTGGTTTCCTGATATTGTTATTGTTTGGTTTCAAACTTTTGTATTTCTCAAAGGTAATCGCGCAGGATCCCAGCTTCTTATACAGACATTCAAACATATCAATATGCTTGTGGAGAAAGGCGGCGAGCTGGCAGAAACGTTAGCACATGAGGCGAAATGCTTAGCGGTATTTCGTCTGTCTTTACGTTCTGAGTTCAAATTCCGCCGAGGTCGACTATGCTTTTCATCCTTTCAGGGTCGATAATTTAAGTAATACTTGCGTACTGGGGTCGATCTAATCGACTGGCCCCTTCCCCAAAAGTTTCGGGCCCTGTTCCTTGCGTAGAAACGAATATGGTTGTGGAGGAGGTACATACGATCCTTTCTAAATATTTCATATTGACTTTTTTAGCCTCTAAGATTTGAATCAAAAGTTTAAAAGTGTCACCGAATACCTCTCCGATATTTTCACCAATGCTGTTTCAGCCAATTCCCTACCCCTGTAACTTGGTACAATAATTATTTGGGGGGATTTAGGCTCAAGGTCATGAGTTCTGAGGGAAAAGGCTCGTCACTACCATCGACCCCAATACATTTTATTGTGGGTTTAAATCCTGACGATTTAAACACATACAAGGCACACTAATAATGGTTTCAGATTTAGGCACAGGGCCAGGAGATTTTGAGGTGATGAGACAGTTGATGCCATCGACTCCAATGCTGGTACTTCTTTTACCAACCCCGAACGAATGAAATGCAAAGTCGACCACGTCGGTATTGAGACTCAGAGCGTAAAGAATCGGAAGAAATTCCACTAAACATCCTTTGTTTCCAGTTTGGTAACGATCCTGCAGGCTTTCCACCTTAATGAACACTAATAATAAATATGAATTTATTCAATGTTCAATATCCAACCCTTAGTTTATAATGCCCTTCTCTACTTCTCTACATATATAGCAATACCTCAAGTTGTCTACATTATCTTAATCTCTAATATTTTATTTTGAGCCGGGAAGGTAAACTAAGTCGTCACACAAAATGCAAGAATTAGCAGTAAACTCTCACTACAAGTTTTTCTCGGAATAAAGTATATTGATATAGGGTGATACAAAAAACATTACATCGAAAAAGATGTGTTGAAAACGGTTATATTGCCAATTGATCATGAAAGCTGATCTAGGGGTAAACAAAACCAACAACATCCTTATTATCTCATTAGTATCTATTAAATATGTTTGGTTCTGCTGCTTCCCCATATTAAGTATCATAGTCCAATGGCACATCGTGGCACTCCGTCGGCTACGACGACGAGGATTCCAGTTGATCGGATCAACTGGAACCCTAGTGAAATTAACGTGTAAGTAACTGAACACTCCACAGATACGTGTTCTCGGGGAGATTCAGCGTGACACAGTGTGTGACAAGGCTGGCCCTTTGCAATACAGGTACAACAGAAACAGAAAGAAAGAGTGAGACAAAGTTGTGGCGAAGGAGTACAGCAGGGTTCGCCACCAACCCCTGCCGGAGCCTAGTGGAGCTTTTAGGTGTTTTCGCTCGATAAACACTCACAGCGCTCGGTCTGGGAATCGAAACCGTGATCCCACGACCACGTCTGCTGCCCTAACCACGAGGCCATTGCGCCTCCACCAATGGGATATATATATATATATATATATATATATATATATATATATATATATATATATATATATATATATATATATATATATATATATATATATATATATATATATATATATATATATATATATATATATATATATATATATATATATATATATATATATATATATATATATATATATATATATATATATATATATATATATATATATATATATATATATATATATATATATATATATATATATATATATATATATATATATATATATATATATATATATATATATATATATATATATATATATATATATATATATATATATATATATATATATATATATATATATATATATATATATATATATATATATATATATATATATATATATATATATATATATATATACTTGGAATTTGCAAAAATGCAAAAAACTAAGACACGTGTGTATACAACAGACAGGTATTTTAGTTTAACGCTCGGGAAAGTAAGAAAGTGTTACGATTCGAGCCTTCGCTCTTCAACAGAAAGGAACATGAGAAAATAAACAGAGAAAGAATAAAAAAGAAAGCTTTAGTAGCTAGCGCTCAATCATATACGTATGTATATTTAAATATAGATATTCATATAATGATAATATTTAAGGAGGATCCACCAAGATCGACTTTGCCTTTCAACCTTTCAAGGTCGATAAAATAAGCACCATTTGAGCACTGAGTTCGATTTGATTGGCTTGATCCCCTCCCTACAAAAACTGCTGGATTTCTGCCAAAATTTGAAACCGATGTATAAAGAAGTTAGTGTGTATACTAATGATATATAAGGTGTTCGTTTATTCTATGATTCTCACTTTATACATGTGCCATATGTGAATGGTATATCTAGTCTAATGGACGGGCTGGGTATATTAAGTGTCATTCGTGTGTGTGCGAGCGCGCGTGCGTAACTATAAAAGAAAGACTGTTACTCAATTTTACAAAACAAGCAGAAAACACTACCCTAAATACTTGTAAGATATAACACGCATGTAAAGAGATATGATGATGATGATGATGATGATGATGATGATGATGATGATAATGATGATGATGATGATGATGATGATGAGAGGGGGGAGGTTATATTCATACCTTGATGTCAATTCAAGGTTCCGCATCTTTAAACTCAGCATCAATATTCGTATACCCTGGTTACTCATCTCAATATTTTCCATATATTTTATGATATACGTATGAACATTTGCAACAAAAGGCCAAAGAGATGAACCCATCCATATGCCATCCTCTTTGTAAAGAGTTACCGAGTGGGATTTCTAAATCCCAAATCTATGATTCATTCCTTTGAATAAACATTTGATGACATACGCAAGTGTACGGATCTCGTATTCAATAATTGTAGATATGTCAAATGATGATATATCGATGGTAATGTAGATTGAAACATTAGTAAATAGATTATCTATAGCTAAGAACACTGGAATCCTGTCAGCTTTTAGCAGACTTTAGGAGAAGCAGATCCATAAATTGTTGTGTAGTGTTTACCCACTTCCAGACATCAATTCGTTCTCTCAAAAGACTGCCAACAAACTTCTACTACAGAACGCCAAACAAAAATAGTAAAATATTTGTCATATATAAAAAAAGAGAGAGAATGGAGATTTATCAAGAAGAAGAAGAAGAAGAAGAAGAAGAAGAAGAAGAAGAAGAAGAAGAAGAAGAAGAAGAAGAAGAAGAAGAAGAAGAAGAAGAAGAAGGAGGAGGAGGAGGAGGAGGAGGAGGAGGAGGAGGAGGAGAAGAAGAAGAAAAGAAGGAGGAGGAGGAGGAGAAGGAGAAGAAGGAGAAGAAGAAGAAGAAGAAGAAGAAGAAGAAGAAGAAGAAGAAGAAGAAGAAGAAGAAGAAGAAGAAGAAGAAGAAGAAGAAGAAGAAGAAACGCTGTCAGCGGCGTCAGCAGCGACCAGGAGACTAAGAATAGTAGACGAAAGTAGCAAATAGACGGAGGAGGAGGAGTGAACAGAACAAAGAAAATTACGATAACGGCGACTAAGACGACGACGACGACGATGATCATAGTAATAATGATGATGTTCATGGTGTTGTAGGGAATGATATTTCCTTGATCTGGAGATATCAATTTCTTTTTATTTCAAGATATTTGTCATCAATAGAATATATTATACTTCTTCACACTGAATTTGATCACCTATTAATTCTAAGCAAAAGACTAGCCTACATAACATAACAGACTATATTCACTTAAGCGTCGAGATTTCCTTCCTCACTCGTTCTTATTCATTGGGTTGTGTCATTGCAGTTTCAATATTTCTTCGTTCCTTTGTCTATTCATGCTTCATGTTTCAGGACTGAATTGATCAGTCTTGAAGTTTTGTCTTCAGAGTCTTCTGTTTCTGCGAATAGTATTTTATTTTGATATCGTGGCACAGGTAAGGCGGTGAGCAGGCAGAATTGTTAGCACGCTGGGCGAAATGTTTAGCGGTATTTCGTCTGCCGTTACGTTCTGAGTTCAAATTCCGCCGAGGTCGACTTTGCCTTTCATCTTTTCAGGGTCGATAAATTATGTACCAGTTACGCACTGGGGTCAATGTAATCGACTTAATCCCTTTGCCTGTCCATGTTTGTGCCCTCTATGTTTAGCCCCTTGTGAGCAATAAAGAAATAAGACACGTTAGCACGCCGGGTGAAATGCTTAGCGTTATTTCCTCTGTCTTTACGTTCTGAGTTCAAATTCCGCCGACTAACGCTTGACAACCGATGTTGGTGTATTTATGTCCCCGTAATATAGCGTTTCGGCAAAAGAGACCAATAGAATAAGTACCAAGTTTTAAAACGAGGTACGGAGGGTCGATTCATTCAACTAAAATTCCTCGAGGCGGTGCCCCAGCATGGCCACAGTCTAATGACTGATGCAAGTAAATGATAAAAGGTGAAAGATATATTTACTGTTCTTTTCTAGGTTATTCAAATGTTTTACCAATTTATTTCTTATAGTATATTAAAATATAATATTAATATCCTCCAATCAGCTTCATTGAAAGCAATTTCTAGGAAATAGTTTAGAAGTAAATATTCACATAGGCGCAGGAGTGGTTGCGTCGTAAGTAGCTTGCTTACCAACCACATGGTTCTGGGTTCAGTCCCACAGCGTGGCACCTTGGGCAAGTGTCTTCTACTATAGCCTCAGGTCGACCAAAGCCTTGTGAGTGGATTTGGTAGACGGAAGCTGAAAGAAACCTGTCGTATATATATATATATATACATATATATATATATATATATATATATATATATATATATATATATATATATATATATATATATATATATATATATATATACATATATATGTATGTTTGTGTGTCTGTGTTTGTCCCACCAACATCGCTTGACAACCGATGCTGGTGTGTATACGTCCCCGTAACTTAGCGGTTCGGCAAAATGAGACCGATAGAATAAGTCCTAGGGTCGATTTTCTCGACTAAAGGCTGTGCTCCAGCATGGCCGCAGTCAAATGACTGAAACAAGTAAAAGAGTAAAGAGTATCTTAAAACGTTATGATCTGAAAAAGTAGAAAGAATCGTGTGCGTCATACGTGTATTCCTTCAAAAAAATAGGGTATGACATGTCATGTGGTTAGTGGATGTATGACAAAGTTTTGGGTGGTATTGTTTACTGTCATATTTTACAAAATTTTGGTTTTAATATACATCAAATGGATGGCGGCGGAATCGTTAACATGCGGGGTAAAATGCCTAGCCACATATCGTTCATCTTTACGTTCTGAGATCAAATACACCAGGTCGATTTTGACTTTCATCCCTTCAGGTTGATCATATAAGTACCAGTTGAACACTGGCGTGGACGTAATCGACTTAGCCTCTCCCTCAAAACTGCTAGCCTTGTGCCAAAATTTTAAACCAATGTACATCAAAGGAGAACTTAAATCCAGTAAGTCGTATACACCCAGAATAATGCTTTTTACACCAAGTATCAGTGAACTTCAAAACAGTAACCATGAGAAACTACTTCAGGATGTTGAGAGATACGATAAGCATAATATATCACATGGAGTGTGACTTGCAGATATGCTGGAATGATCCATGGTAATCTTTAAAATGGGATTATCCGTCAGATATAAAAAGACATGACTGTGTTTTGTGATTGACTATTAGATCTGTAGATTATAGGAAACCTGATATATGCAGAGGTGTATATTGTAGAAAATTTGTTCTTAGGGCTTAGTTTTGTTTGGATCACTCAGGTCGCAGATGCCTTAATCATTCCAAAGACAGAGAAGGGAATATTCATATTTGCAATCATAAGCAACGTTCTCAAGTAGAATACACACAGGAACGCACACACGCACACAGACACTGACACAAAAACACATAGAGACTAACACACCCCCACACACACATACATAACGCATACATATGTGTATATATATATATATATATATATATATATATATATATATATAGCAAGTGTAGGCTCTATTATCCTTCAATTGGCTACACGGCCACTTAGACATGTTTTTGAACGCTAGCTAAAAGAAATTATTAGCGTATTGGTTGTTGATATGTGATAATGTTAATGAAGTTAAATAGCTTTCAACGGATAATATAGAACGAGTAAAGATTTGTGTGGCGAGGATTTTATTTCTTAATGCATTCCCTATAATAAACCAATAACTAAATATATGAAATAATATCTATAGTTACTGGCGTTATTTACCAAAGGCCCAATATGGAGTAGTTAGTTGGTAGATGGCCTTCCTAGATATAGCAGTAAAATTTGTCTAAACTCTCCCATACACAACTGAGAGCGACAAATGCAGAATGTTTGGTGAGAGAGGTGAAACGGTATGACACATTGTTAGTGAATACTCGAGATTGGCACAGTGTAAATACAAAAGGCAACATGACAATGTGGTAAGCATGATCCATTGGGAGCTCTGTGGAAAATACGGCCTACAAAGACCAAATCCCAGAAGTAACTGAGAAGGAAGACTGGAAAATCGATGAAAGGTATTCCAGACATGCCCATCCTGTTTTTTACTCGTATATAGAAATACATTAGCGAATTTATTCTCCTTTGTTTTTGTTTTTATTTTTGTTTTCAAAGCAGTGTGATTTGAGGTAGGTTTGACTGTTATTTGCGGAAGGTCAAATGGAAACCCGAACACTTCGTTTTTGCTCTACTTTGTATTAGTGAATATGACCTCTAATGAGATCAGATACCGTGATTGCCATTGGCTTATGGCGTAGATTTAAGAGCATTGTTAATTAGATTCATTAACTCCGTGGGTTTTACCAGCGGCTTATATGTATTCCTGTGGTGCTGAATGTATTCCTCTGGTGAATAAAACAGCTTCTGACTTCAAAAGTAAATGTGCGTTTCTTTGTTGTTTTCAAAACAATTTTTACAAAGCGAGGAAAAATATTTTTTAAGAAAATAGAAAAATCCTCATACAAGATGGAGCTGGTGAGTTTGTTATTAGTTTCATAATGACAGCTGAAAGACTCATTAAAACATTATTAGTCATAGGAGAATGACAAATATATAAATAAATAACTTTGGCAAACAGAGGAACATTCTAGAAATTAGAAATAGCGATATTGTGTAGTTTCATTTAATACACGCAAACACGAAAGGAGTATAAATGCTTGAAAAAGAAAGAAGTTTAAACAATAGATGCACATACATACTGCACCCACCAGCAGACTAGACAAAGACACGCACACACACATATGCGTACGTGAGTATGTGTGTGTACGCGTGTGTTTGTGCGTGCGTGTATGCGTTTGTGTAAGTATATATATAAATATTAATATATATATATATATATATACATGCACATTATATATATATACACACACATATATATTTATATACAAGTATGTGTGTGTAAGTATATATATATATTAGAATATATATGCATATATTTATATATATATATATTCATATCAGTATATATATAAATATACACATGTATATGTAAGTATATATGTAAGTATATATACACATACATATATATACATGATACACAGACATATGTATACATATATTAATATATGTGTCTGTGTATGCTTGTATGTTATGTATGCATATATGTATGTATGTATGTATGTATTTATGTTTGTATGCATATTCAATTAATTATCAATAAAATATCGAGAATTCAGTTCAATAAAGAACTCAATGAATTGTAAATTTAGAATATATATTCTTTTATTAACAATATATGATCTTACAGCATACGTAAAATATTTCAGTGTACTGACTACATCTCATTGGTCGACGTCTCTGACTTTAGAATATTTACCCAATCTACAATTTAATTTTCATTGACTATTCGAATATCTATACCCATGTTCTAGCTGGAAGATAAAATATATTTTTTGAATAGAACTAGTTGAATAGAACCAGGAATCCAGTGAATGGATGTAGGAAAATCGAGTAGAACAATCCAAACTTCAACTTAAGAAACCCTCCTGAAGCAGCATTTCTGCACATGACATATAAGTATCAATTATTGTCATATACTTGATACTAATATAGTTAAACTTTTCTATTCACATACACCCAACTTCATTTAATGTTGCCAAAGTAGAATAAGATGATGGGTAGTTAATAATAACACATATAGATTAATAACATGTACCCTCAAAGAACTACACCATTTATTATTAATCATCTTTATTTTTATCAACATCATCAACTTCATCATCATCATCATCATCATCATCATCATCATCATCATCATCATCATCATTATTATTATTATTATTATTATTAATATTATTATTATTATTATTATTATTATTATTATTATTATGATTATTATTATTATTATTATCATTATTATTATTATTAATATTATTATTATTATTATTATTATTATTATTATTATTATTATTATTATTATTATTATTAATATTATTATTATTATTATTATTATTATTATTATTATCATTATTATTATTATTATTATTATTATTATTATTATTATTATTATTATTATTATTATTATTCAGTAGTTTTATTTTTATAACGTGCTTTCACTTCACTACCGAGCGCAGCTCTGTGCGCCTTGGGTATGTGCTGTGGTTTGCTGTGGTGCTCTTATGTTTACTGTATTGAAAGTGTTTTGCGTAGAATGTGTGCAGTACCCAGTAGTGCAATTTTCTGTATGTTATATATATTTGTAAGTCCTGGTGTTTTTGTTATGTATTTGTCTGAATATTTTTTTTTATTATACCTAAGGCACCTACTATGATAGGAATTGTTTCTGTTTTTAGATTCCACATTCGAGTTATTATTATTATTATTATTATTATTATTATTATTATTATTATCATTTTCTCTTTATCACAGGTTATGTTAGAGCTCCTGGAATCTTGCATGCGTAGCGGGCTTACTGCTCGGAGCCTACGGTACCATGCTACTCATTCTTTTCAGCTATCTAATACTTTGCTGATTATTCTAGACGTGCCAAGGAGGAAAACCTATGTAATAATTCTACTGGGCACTCTATTCCAATTAATTTTATATTCTTCCTGATGCCTTCTGATACTGTTTCCAAGGACCCAGCAATAATTGGCACTATCTTCACTCTCTTCATTTTCCATAGCCGGGCTATTTCGTACTTAAAATGTTTGTATCTCCCTTTTCACCTTCCTTCTTGACTATTCGTGGGTCAAAGGGGCATGCTACATCAACTATATAGCATATGTGGTGCACTATGTCCACCACCACTAATTCCGGTCTGTTAAGTTCTAGTACCTGATCTGTTTGGATTGGGAAATCCCAGAGGATTTTTCAAGTCTTCGACTCTTCCGTCTTATAGTGGTTTTGGGGTAAGTCTAGGACTTTCGTTCGTGATATGGGCAATGGTTTCATCCATTGCAGATGCTGTGCAGCAGAGACAGTTGCTCATTCCTCAGGTTGACCCTCCAGTTCGTGGCCAGAGTTTGGTCCTGCGTTGCCAGTATAATGCTCTCGGTCTCTTTTTTTAGGGTTCCTTTCATCAGCCATTCCCACCTATTTTTTCCAGCAACTTCTTTTGTGGTTACATAGAATTGATTGTGTAGTCCTTTCTTGCGTAATTCTTCTTCGTGTCCTTTTTGTACTTCTTCCTTTGTTTTCCCCTTTTTCTGCTCTCAATGCTCCCTCGTTCTTAACTGTTACTAGCAAGGTCTCCTTACTTTGGTCTATGTATCTCATTAAACTCTCGAGTTCGATACACACGCAGTCTTCCACACTTATCAGTCCCCTTCCTCCATTTACTCTCTTCATATATAGGTGATCAGTGTCTGCACGTGGAGGACGGGATCCATGCATCTTCAAGAGATTTCTTGACTTCCTGTCCATCTCCTTTAGTTCCTCCTCTATCCACTTCAGGATTCCAGAGCCATACCGAACTACTGCGACTACGCGCGAGTCTATTGCCAGAAAAATGTTTCTGGTATTCAGTTTTGAAGCCAATATTTTTCTCATCGCCGAAGGTACTCTCTTTTGTCTTTTCCTTCATGACGTGGTGTTTTATTCTATCTTCCGCAAGTATTCCCAGGTAATTTATAACTTTATTGAAGGTGAATTACCTTCATTATTGCAGTACTTGGCAACCATATGCCTTCTGTCCAGGCAAGCTTTCCTTGTCTCACCACTATCGTAGCACATTTTGAGAGTCCAAACTCCATCTTAATATCATAGGAGAAAATCTGCACAGACTGAACTAGGCTGTCCAGTTTTGCCACACTTTTTGTAAATAGCTTCAGGTAATGGCTCTGAGCATCGATGGTGACAGTCGAACCAATCTGTCTTGGAGGATATTTAAGTCAAGGACTCTGGATGACTTCCAAACTTCTGTACATGATAGTGCTTATTAGGTAGGAGTGTTACCTGTTCAAGAGAAGCTCTGCAGGCATGGAATTGTCAACGGCTGGATTTAAATGAGACGTGAATAGAGCGAGGAAACCGTTGTGTATGCTATCGTCCAAAAGTATTTGTACGTTATCAATCGATGGTCCGGTGTGGAACAGCTACCGTCGCTTGTAGGACGAATCCAGTTATTAACCGGGTAAATTTTGAAAATTTATGTGCCAACTTTGACAGGAAAGGACAGATAGCTTTCCTTTTCCTAGTGGTGCCGCAAAGGAAGTGGTATAATAGAGCTTTTTGAAAGATTTGAAGTCAGGTGTTTACTGTGTCATATCAATGTATGCATTCTTTGTTGTCTATGACTGGGCCGCCGGAGTTAATGAGGTCAATTGCTCCATCTCCGCATAATCTGCAGTTACTGTATTCTGATGTATTATATGATTTTTGTGGATTCTTGTGGGAAGGTTTTGGTCCTGTGCCGTAATCGATAACGCTGCTTTGATTCTAACGTTGTTTATCGAGTATTTGGATTTTTATTTATCTATTTCGCCTCCTCTGTTCATCTCTACCAGTATTGGACATGTACAGCCTTTTTTAACATCGTTCCTACAGTCACTGTTTTTTTATTCTTCCACCCACACGCACTGAAGATAGAACATATTTTGTCTTCTTGTTTTCTGTGTTTCGTAGCTAATTGTATTAATTTTCCATGGTTCTGTGTTAGACATTTCTGAATTTCTAGAGTTGGTGTTTTGTAATAGTTTTCTAGTCGTATCAGGTTTCTAATTTTGGAATTCGAAGTAAATATTCTCCTTTAATATCAGGTTTTCGGACCTTTATTCTAAGTTGTTCAGCATCCAGTTGAGAATTTTAAACTGTAGCTTATGCCTGGGACATCTAGAATATTGATGCATCCCATTATGTTTTGTATTTAGTTTTGTTTTAAGTATTTGTTTAATCTGTCTGTTCTATTGCTCCCTAAAATCATCTTCTGTTTGTGTGTGCTGCACATTATCTCGTTCATTGATTCTTAAATATGTGTATGCTTGTGTTTGGTCTGCTTTTCTAATATCATTGTCTTTATCTCGTATGATATTAGCGTTTTTAATTAATTTTCTTCTCTTCAAGGTCACTTTGGTGCATCTTTCTAAGTCAAATTTATATGTCTTTATCAAATCGCTGTATAGTTGCAATGGTATTTTCAATTATATATCATTGAAAGTAAACTAGCGAAGATCATCCACAAAGAAAAGAAAGTTAACTATCTTGCCGTAACTTTTGTTTTCACATCTGTTTCTATTTATCATGTTGGGGAAAGGCGTCAACACTACGCAGAAAAGGAGTGGCGATAGGTAGTTATCTGAAATATTCCTCTTCTAATGACGATGGGTTTATTATTATTATTACTGTGAGAGCAGTGCATGCATCAAAGTACACTGGAGTAGAAAATATGAAACCCAGTATACCCATCATGACTACCCCTCTGATAAGGGTACACCAGGCACATGCATCACAACCATATGTGCGCGGCATGGTGACCTCATATTAAGAAAAACAGAGTATACTTTGCAGGTGGGGCCCAGTTAGAATTTTCTTCAGCCCATCCCGCTCAAAAGATCCCGGAATAAGGATTGTTTAAGGATTTTGAACAAAGCATCCATGTTTCCAAAGGTGAATTATTCACATTCCAAGCAATTCCTCTCAACACATGGCTATGATGTTTCCCCACTACATCTGTTCATGATCAGAGATTCACAAATCGTCAGCCACCAGCTCAGCTGGTTAAGTTCAAACAACTGACAATCAAGTATGTTGTATTGAAGGGAATATTTGCTGTAGCCCATTTCTTATACCAAGACAAAACAATGTACACAATAAAACTTCCAATCAGGGAATATTATTATTATTATTATCATAATAATAATTATTATTATTGTCATTTCCTTTGCACAGGTTCTAACGGCGTCAGCTGTTTACTACCAGTGAACTAAGGTAACACCTCTTATTTTTCGAGCACCTTCCGGAGTATTCGGGCGGTTCCAAGAAGTGCTGTTTTCTTCAAGTGCTCCACCATTATTGCAGCTCCTATTTGTTCCACTACTGCTTAACTTCCTAAGCTAACCTGTCATATCTCTCGACTTTTCTTACTTCCTTCTCGCATAACTTGTCAGCTGGGCATGCTATATCTATGATCCAGCATAGTTTGTTTTCTTTCTCAGTTAAGACTATTTCTGGCTTCCTATTGTCTATCCCATGGTCGCACTGAATCATAGAATCCCATAGGATCTTTTCATTTTTATTTTCGGCGATGCTTTCGGGTTTGTGGTCGTACCAATATTTTGCTCTGTCAAGTTTTGTCTATCCGTAGTTGATTTTTGTTAGCTCTGCACTTACGCTTGCAACCCTTCTGCTCATGTGGCAGGATTCCATTTTTTCCAGATGTTCGTGCATTGATTCTACGAGTATTCCAGTCAATAACTTCCACATAAATGGCAAACACGATATCGGCCTGTACTTGTATACCGTATTGCTTTTTTCGATGTTTTACAAGCACAGCACTGTCCTACCCAATGTCAGCCACCCCGGTGTTAATTGGTCAGCGTTCAACAAGGTGTTGGGTTGCGCAGCTATTCGTGCATGACATTCACCAAATCTTTTGATCCAGTAGCCTTGAACTTCCATCTGGTCTCGGGGCCTTCCAGTTGCTCATCTTTTTATTGATTTCCTTCACTTTCCCTAAATGAAATGACTAGTTCTGCCTATTTTGGACAGACTACTGTTTGTTTCAGTTCTTGCAACCATTCAGCATCCTTCTTGTGCTCCTTGTCTTTGCTCCAGATGTCACTCCAAAAGATTTGACTTTCGTTGTTATCTGCTATCAACTTTACATCTGTACTCTCTCCATTTACTTCTTTATAGAATCTCTTCTGATCTACTCTGAATAACCTTTTTTGGTGGTAACGCTTCATTCTTTGGTCGTATCTTACCATCTTTGCTTTCTTTGCAATGAGGCGCTGTTTCAGTTTCTATTATTATTATTAATTATTATTATTATTATTATTATTATTATTATTATTATTATTATTATTATTATTGATTTACTTCTCAAAACGTTAGCTTTGTTCTGATAGATTCTGTGAGAGCGGACTGCATCATCATCACCATCATCATCATCATCATCATCATCATCACCACCACCATCATCATCATCATCATCATCATCATCATCATCATCATCATCATCATCATAATCGTCATTATGCTAATGCATGCTAATTTAGCAGAAATTTGATCTTGAGTTTTAGTGAAAACAAGTCTCCTCAAATCTCAAGAATCTTCATTAGGATTCTTGCAGAATATAGGATGGTACTTCTCTTCACATTATAATATAGCTTTCAATTCAAATCTCTTCCAGTTTTTCAGATAACATTTTGGGAGCTGAGCCAAGTGCACCATTACCATAGGAATAAATGGTGTCTTGATCTTCAGCAGTCTCCCTATTTCTTTGGCTAGCTTTTGATATTTATCAATTTCTTTGGATCGCCCCACCCTGCTATCATAGGGAATAGCAAAACCTCTGATTTTTCAATTTATTTTGTCCTCTATAATCATAGCTGATCTTCAATATTATGGTCAGTCTTTATGAGAAAGTCACAGAAGCTCCTGTAACTTCAACATTTGCTGTCTGACTGAACTTCGTCGATCTTGCCTTCATCAGACTTGTTCTAAGGGCTTGTTTTTTGAGCAGTTATGATTAGCGCTTCGGCCTCTTGTTTCAGGTCCCCTCCCGTGAACCAGGTCTATCATTCTTTGCTTCCAGCATCCTCTAATTATTACATGAATTGGCTATGTAATCCCATTTATTTCCATTTGTTTGTTCTCTTGTTCTTCACTTCCTCTTTGAATTCACCGCCTGTTTTAATCACTTTTTTTATTCTCTCTGGCTGCCGATAGTATTCTCTTTTTACTCTGCGCAGCATAATTTTTCAGACCAAGTATCGCAGTATTAATAGGGTGTTCAGTATTTGGTAATCCACTGCTACTTTTCTTTTTTTCTTTTAATATACTCTGTCGGTATTGCTATCACTGTGAAGTGTGTTGTGCATTGTGAACAGCTTTCTATTTCTATCCAAGTTCTGTAGCTCGAGCTTTGTCCATTTCAGAAAGGGAATAGGGTATTTCAATACTAGCAGAGACCTTTAATTGTGGATTTAATAATGTCCCCTCCATTTTATTTTGTTCCGTACACCTTCCTAATTCTTCTCTTGCACTGGTTATTGAATTTCGTTCTAATTTTTTCTCCTATCACCCTATCGTCTTGCAGCAGTCCGACTTATTTGCATCTCTCATCATTCCACAGCGATCTCCTAATGATGTTTTGTGATAATTGTATGCCATCAGATTTTATCTTCCGACCCATCGTCCTCATTAGCACTCCGCAATTATTTACCTCAATCTACATTCACAATGTCTTTACTGAATAGTCACACTGCTTGAATCAAAGAATCCAGGTCTGTTTCAGTTTTTATATATAGCATGAGGTCATCCGTATAAAGCGAGTGATTTATTTTTATCCTTGTTTTGGTAAGCTCATAAGCAGACCTGGATTTTCTCATTGTGTTTCTCAGAGGGATTAATGCAATGACAAAGAGAAGCGGAGAAAGCGAGTTTCTCTGGAAAATACCCCTGCATATTTCCACGTTACCTATCGGCTCATTTTAACATGCCAGTTTTATTTCTTATACTTTCACCAAAAAGTTGTTTATCATCTCACTAACTCTGAGTATCCTCAGACACTCCAAGAACCAGTTCTGTTTGACATTGTCGTAAGCCTTCCTGTAATCTAATCCATCCGACAGTGAAATTCCGTTTTCTTATTTGTGCTTCATTTAATATTCCACTATCTGTTTATATATATATATATATAGATAGATAGATAGATATATATAGCAGATCAACAGTTCCCTCTGATTTCTTTCTACATCCTCTTTGTTCCTCTGGCAATAGATACTCCTTTTCAAGAGAAAATATGTAGTTTATTTGATATGATGCCAATTACTAACTTCCAGAGTTATGGTAAATAATAAATAAGCCTATAATCGCAGGCTTACTCTCTCTTTTCTTTGTCCTCTTGTATCAGCACTGTCCTTTCTATTGTCATTCATGCTGGTGATCCATATTCTATGCAGTCGTATGTAACTGAGTATACTTCTGTGATATTTGAGCAAGAAACACTAAACACAATGTGATCCAGGGGGCGTCCCAGTTTGGTATTTTCATCATCACTTTTTTTTTTTCATTTTCTGATACATAAAAACTGTATTTCCTTGTGTCACTCCATCTTCCATTCCTCTTTTAAATTGCCGCAAAGAGTGTGTTTTTTATTATATTGAATTTCTTCTCCCCTCTTCCTACTCCTCCCCCACCTTCTCCGCCTCCACCTTCTTGTTGTTGTTGTTACAACAATTTATATGAATACAAGTAGCAATTAGGAAACAAAATTCAGTTTTTTTTGTTTTGTTTTTTTGTCTATTGAATTAGATTTCAATGTTAGTTGTAGGTAATTTTGATGCGCTGAGCACAAATTTTTCCTCGGTTTTTGCCCTATCAGGTTCTTATTTGGGGTGATAAGTTTTCAAAAAATTCATAAAAGCAAGTCTCTCGTCACATTTGTAAACGCTTTTCCAAACGCCAACAAACAGGTGCCTGACACACTTCGCCCTGTGCATTCTTATACATGTACTCATGTAGAAATAAGTTTAACTAATTTTAAATAGAAATCAGGAAGGTCAATTTATTATCGAATGAGAGTCAGAGAAGAATGGTTCAACTGAATCTAACTTAATTGCGTTACGAGAGCTTTTTTGTTTGTGTCAAAAATGACCTTTTGACATAATGTTTGACACAATTTTTTTCCATACAGGTGAGGCGAGGCCTACTAGCCATGAGAGGGATTGCTACTTTTGCTCTGTCAAGTCATCGGGCTTCACTAAAAAAAAATAAGCATTGTATCGAGTATCCGAATTTCGACACCGCGATATCCTGTACTACATTCAAATGTATTCCCCATTCCAATATTTAAGAGTCCGCCACCTCAAGAATTAGTGGAAGATGTTCCAGAAAATATTGTTATGCACACTGAGATGTCTGACATTGATTTTGACCCCAGCCTATTTGAAAGTCAAAATGATCGGCAAAAGCTTAACCAGGCCGAGTTGAATAATTTTTAAACTTGCCAGAAAAAGGCTGCGGAAATTTAGCTTTCAGAAAAACTTGCTTGGTTCAAACACATACATTACATATTACAGAAAAAGAGAAGAACTCCTGAAATATTTCAGAAAAGATGATAGTTTAGTATATCGCTGCGACATACCTGGTTTGCTACAGGAGTTGGGGGGTTGTTTTGCTATTGATGGCTATAGCTATAGCCATCAATATCAGAACCAACAATAATATGCAACATGTATAGTAATTACAACCACTAGTACCTTAACCTCATACATAAATACCTTAGCAGTTGTAGCATTTACAAACTGAGTTGTAACAACTCAAACAACTTTCTTGGGAGTAAATCCCAAACAAAAGATACTGCATATACGTCTACAGACAGAATTCCGCATTTAATCACGTCACATATTAACCAAAAGTTCTATACTTTTAAAAGAATATGTTATTAGCACACAGACTCTTTTGCGAACCCGGTTAGAAGAAACAAGAGTTCATGATCAAAATATATATCGGCACATTATTTAGCGCCTATAGCGGAGCAACGTGGTGCAGCAGAAATCCTGTTAGGAAAATAAGAAAACGATCTAATATTGGGAACACGCCACTACTAAAACATTGGCTATGCTTTTCAGCAATATATCAATTTCTTACCCGCAAATCCGAGAGGGCGGCTTCGTCTGCAGTGATCCTATGTACTCTACATGTATACATTCTAAACCTATCTTCAATGCGGTGCTCCAGCATGACCGCAGTCTAATAACTTAAGCAGTATTGAAGATAACAGATACTTCCAAGGAGCCATTATTATTCCATCCTGACAATCAGCAATACAAAAACATTTTCTTTTATAAAACAATTGATAGAAAAGATTCTGTTATGCTTTAGAATAATATCACACATCAAATAGCAAAACTATATAGATAGTTTTATAGATAGTCTGGTAAGGTAGAATAATTCGAAGCAGAACTTTTGACGCGACACTGCCCGCATATGATATTTGCCATAATGCGTTAAGGCAAGCATCATTTGCAAGATTTTGTATTCTAATCATTATATTTTATACGTACTGAGATATTCAATTTGATTTCTAGGCACTCAGCGGATGTCAAGATTTCACTAAATCCTGAGTATAGACATTGACTTTAATGTATTTATTAGTTACGGAATAATTGTTTCATTTATCTATTGCTTGGATATTGGCAAGAGCTTGCAGTAGCATCATCCTCCATTAATATATCTAAGGAGACATATTGTTATTTGGAGTTCTATATCATTTTATTTATGTACATTTACGTCACTTTTATGTATGCTCGTGTAGATTTACTACATTTACATGAATATATGCATGGATATACACATCGTCCAAACGTATGTGTATACTATTAAGTGTTCGTTCATTATGTTTGTATATGTTTGTACGAATGTGTTCGTGTTAATGTGGTTCTGGCTTTCGACATTTGTCTCTACATCCACCGATATTATTATGTATTGACAAGCGTGCTGTGTATATATGCGGGCATGCGCATAATCTCTGCTCTGGTTGATGTATAGTACTTAACAGTGTGGCAGTACAGCAGAGTGGTGTTGTAAGTTCGTCATTATATAGCTCTATATCCCCATAATTCCACAAACAGTCATCTCTAAAAAACTTTTTAGCCCTCAACTCTTTCGAAATATGCAGGGGTTTTATTTATACTTTAATGAAACTTTCATTTCAACACCTATGAAAAGAAACCTGCAGCATTTATAATATTTACACTTGCGCAATAGGCATGGCTCTAAAATATCAATTTGTTACCCTAATTCTCCTCAGCTAAATTTTTGTAATTTGCAAAATAAGCAGCTAACCTAAAGCCTAAGGCATTTACAGAGTACTGGCAACAGCAACCGAACTAGAACAAGCGATAAACAACATCAAGAAAATGGAATATTTTATAATAGAAATATATGTAGTCGGAGAATATGAACACGACAATAATATATAGGTAGTTTTGCTCATCTATTGAAAAGGTAACACCCTAAATAATTGAAAACATTCACGAAAATAAATATCACCTGGATAAACTAAACAATATATTCAGCATCTATGATCGATAGAAAAGAAAATAGGAACATCCTTATATATACTTATATAAGAATACTAGTTTCAAATTTTGGCACAAGGCCAGCAATTTAGGGGGAGAGGTTTATCGACCACAGTTTCCTATTAGTACTTATTTAATCGACTTCAAAAAGATGAAGAGCAAAGTCGACTTCGGTGGAATTTGAACTCGGAACGTAAACACGGATGAAATGTTGGTAAACATTTTGCTTGGTGTGCTAATGATTCTGTCAAATCACCGCCTCACTCATATAGGAACATTAAAAACAAGAACGGAGGAAACGGCACATAATGAAGAAGGCAGATATTGAAATGAATGATCCTTAATGAAATCAATACTCAAAAACACAATTCAATAATAAACGAGCGACAAATACTACAAAAATGTAACAAGATCGAAAGCGCAGGAGTGGCTGTGTGGTAAGTAGCTTGCTTACTAGCCACATGGCTCTGGGTTCAGTCCTACTGCGCGGCATCTTTGGCAAGTGTGTTTTACTATTGCCTCGAACTGACTAATGTCTTATGAGTGAATTTGGTAGACGGAAACCGAAAGAAGCCTGTCGATATATATGTGTGTGTGTGTGTGTGTGCGTGTGTGTGTTTGCCCCCCACCACCCTCGCTCGACAACCGATGTCGGCGTTTTTACGTCACCGTAACTTAGCGGTTCGGCAAGAGAAACTGCTAGAATAAGTTCTAAGCTTACAAAGAATAAGTCTTGAGGTCGATTTGTCCGGCTAAAGGTGGTGCTCTAGCATAGCCGCAGTCAAATGACTAAAAGAAATAAAAAATAAAAGAATAACAAAAATCAAAGAATGCCTGCTCATCGCTAAATCATAAAAGTCCCGCCACTATGAATATTATTTTTAACACAATACAGCAGCAACAGGAAACGTAGAAATAGTCTGGAAAGAAATATGCAAAGTGAAGAATCCCCCACGAACGGGATTGTTCAAAACCACAAACACATCTGAACAATTGTTGGAAGCCACGTCAACTACAGATATTGTCCAGAGAATTTCCAGTTCTACAAGCCAAGGAGTGGTAGTGCTTCTGAGGGAGTATACAAATAAGGGAGCTAGAACTTATAATTACCGGTTCATAACGGCTTAATATGGTTCATAACGGTCTTGAATACCATTTGCCAAGGTGCTAATAAAGTTCTTTGTGCTTATAATTGTTAGTTAATAGCAAGTAATTTAGTCAGATCTAAATTTATCAGTATCCCACCATGGTCAGTTATAGATCCGATCTTCACTACGTTCCATTACATGATGTGAAGTTTGTCAGATCCAGCCGGAATTGCACGATTTTTAAAGAGTCTCATAATTTCAAGCATGACAATTGCCAACTTTTTTATAAGCACTTTGGTTTACATCTTTAATTTTATGTCTAGCAGATTTATGGTCATTATATTATCAACTGCATTCTTCTTTTTCAGCACCACTCCTACTAGTCGAGTCTCAAAGCTGGATAGATTTAAAATGAGTTGGCAAATGCCAACACGATTCAATTACTTACAGTTTTATGAGCCGAAATGTTTTCTATTGCATCGGCCATGACAATAGTGAACAAATTTGATACACTACAATAGGAGTCCATAGAATATACAATCCAGTCCTAGCAATTTATCCCTAATATATTTGTACTCAGTGTTGGCTATTTCAGAAGCTGATATCAGAATTTTGTCTCACTCCACTCTTTAACAGCGTGAATTATGACAGAATGTTGAAATAACCATCGAAACCCTGCCTCCATTCCACGGGTTTTCAAGAACAGTTTCGGTAAATTTCTGCTTAAAAGCCGAACATAAAATTATTCGATATTACGCACCATTCGCTGTCCGGAAAGACGGTATCGCTCCCCATTATCTCGAGTACTATTCTCACCCTTATCATTACTGATGCGTAGTCCTCTTTTCAATTAGATATTAACTAACTCCTTCTCCTCTCTTGTCTTTTCTGGTGTTATATTCTTAACATATTTTATCCTTGCTACTTCATTCATACTACACCTTATCGATTATACGCTAGTTTTATTTTTCAAGCCCACTCACTATCCGTTGCTTACAATTGCATACATCTGTTTATTCCCACTGAACTTACTCGTTAATGCATTCTCTGTAAGTTTTCTTCATCGTAAATAGGCGTTCAGTTTCCAGTCACTGGATTTATTCCTAAAAGTAATATCTAAGCTGACCGCAGATATTACCAACTTGTGATCTGTGTAACCGAACTATCAAAATTATATACAACTTTCACTATTCACATTAAGTTTCCTAATAAATATCCCATCTTAGTACTTAGCTATCTAACATTTGTTCAAGTTTACGTTGGTACACCCATCCAGTTGAGGCAGCAATGTGAAAGTGCTGTAATAGATATTTAAAAGTTTTAAACACACATTTTGTTGTCTTCAATCTCCATTTTTAAGTTATATTTTGAGTTGATATGATTACTATCATAGATGTGGAAATATCAAATTTAACCATGTACCTGTCATGTGTATCACATGTGATATAGAGAACATATTTCCCTGACGTTCATACATCATATATGATACACATCCCTAATTTTTTTCAATGACGAGAGTACTTGGATCTTATAAAAAGAAAGCTTTATATTACTTAGAACATATGAAACAAGGGATAATTAAAAAGAAAACAAACACAGACGTTTAGGACAAACTTACTAAATGCTTCGGACGGACAAAAGATTAAAAATTTCTTTAAGCAACTGCCTTATCTCTCTTCTCTCTGCACCACGATGGGTTATTTTGGAACTTTTTGGAGTGGAGGTAATGTCATCATGAAGTATCTGCAGACCACAGCCAACTGCATGTCGTTTTTATTTCTGTTAACCTGGGCCGTCACCTTTTAATTGAGATGTGCCGCAGAATTGACAGTGGGTTAAGGAACGAAGTCATTGTTTATATGTGACCACCACAGAAATTGTAACACAAGCCTTGTGCAGGTATCAACATAATCCATCACTTTGCTTTCTCCTCGATTTTGAATATCAGTTACACACTTTCATACGACCTTAATCTAATCGATGGAAACCACATATGCCCATAAATCAGCCAATAATTTTAAGGAACTTTCAGTGAGAATGAGATATGTCAATTTTCCCTTTGCGTATGCCTAAGCAGATATAAGAGGCTCTTGCACCACCAAAGATAATACTCTTCTATCTGCATTCACGATGGGATAGAGCTTTGGGGTGGCTCTGTTTTATCGGAAGTCCAAAATAAGAGTTTTACGGTATTTACTCTCGTTGACTTTCTGTTTTCAAATCCCACTGAAGCCAGGTTTGCTTGTCATTCCTCCCATGGAGTATAAGACAGTATCAACCAAACACTAGGATCAATGTTATCGACACACCTTTTCTTCAAATCTGCAGGCCTTGTACCTAAATATGAAACAATAATATTTCTTTTCTTTGCCAAATAGTTATTTTAATGTAAGTTCTTTGTTACAAAATCTTCGAAAATAACTTCTAAATTCTTTAGTCATGGAGTACGCCAGAAGAAGAAATATTCTTTTCTACTCTAGGCACAAGGCCCGAAATTTTGGGAGAAGGGGTCCAGTCGATTAGATCGACCACAGTGCGCAACTGGTACTTAATTTATTGACTCGAAAGGATGAAAGGCAAAGTCGACCTCGGTGGAATTTGAACTCAGAACGTAACGGCAGACGAAATACCGCAAAGTACTTCGCCCACAAGGGGCTAAACATAGATGGGACAAACAAGGACAGACAAAATGATTAAGTCGATTACATCGACGCCCGTGCGTAACTGGTACTTAATTTGTCGATTCCGAAAGGATGAAAAGCAAAGTCGACCTCGACGCGGAATTTGAACTCAGAACGTAACGGCAGATGAAATACCGCTAAGCAGTTCGGCCGGCGTGCTAACGTTTCTGCCAGCTCGCTGCCTTCAGAAGAAGGAATATTGTTACACAGGTGAACGAATATGTACAAAATGTACTATGAAAATGTCCTAAAACCAGCCTTGTTTTTCCAACTAAAGAAATCGTTCGTAATGGACACACAAAATCTCCGAAAGCCAACAGTCTAAGAAAAGCAATCATTTATTACAAACGCGGTAATCCGAAACTTCCATGGAGACACCTCGAAGACGACGGCTCTCACCAAAACACAATAAATTATTACTGTAGTAGTAGTAGTAGTAACAACGACAACAACAACAGCAGCTCAATACTTTAGCAAAAAATATTAAAAGCAATAAGAGAGGTAATAAACGTCACTTTAAAGTTATTTATGGAAAATCTTTAGCAGAAATACAAGTTGTTGGTGTCGTAGAAAAACAAACAAATAATATTGACCATAATTTTTGCCCTAATGATGGAATTAGCGAGTATTAAAAGATTAAAGAATGCAAGTCATTGTTGACGTCGGTGAGTGTAGTATTGGGTAGTAGGTGGTAGTTGGTGGTAGTGCTGGTGGTGGTAGTGCTGGTGGTGGTAGTGCTGGTGGTCGTGGTGGTGGTGGTGTAGGGTGTGATAGTAGCAGCATGTAATGATAGTGTTGGTGGTAGTGGTTTAAGTAGTAGGTGGTGGTTATGGGTGGTGGTGGTGATAGTAGTAGTAGTAGTAGTAGTGTAGTTAGTTGTTGGTGCTTAATGTTGGTGGACATGTTAGTGGTGTTGGTGGTGGAGGTAGTGCTGATAAATGTGGAGTTGTGGCGGCAACACAAATAGGAGGTTAGTGATGACGTTTATAATGGTGGTTGTAACGTCATAGATAATAGTGTTCGTGGTTGCAATATTATTGTAGTGGTAGTACTAATAGATGATTAGTGTTGGTGGTTGTATATGGTAGAAGTAGTGTTATTACAAGTCGTTTGTTGTTGTTGTTATTATTGCTGTTTAGCCCAAGGTCAAGAGCAGGTCCATTAATATGACATTTCAGCCGTCACCCATGTCCTTTTAGGATTGTGCTTACGACTAAATTATCTACTTTATCTCATTTTTAAGACGGCAGGGTGCAAACTGGGGGAGATAGAGCTGCAATGATTGGTAGTATTGTGGAGGTGGTAGTATTGATGGAGTACTGTCCTTTTCTACTCTAGGTACAAGGCTCGAAATTTTGGGGGAGGGGAGGGCAATCGATTAGGTCGATCCCCAGTGCGCAACTGGTACTTAAGTTATTGATCCCGAAAGGATGAAAGACAAAGTCGTCCTTGGCAGAATTTAAACTCGGAACGTAAAGACATACTAAATACCGCAAAGCATTTCACCCGGTGTGCTAACGATTCTTATTTCTTTATTAGCCACACGGGGCTAAACATAGAGGGGACAAACAAGGTCGGACAAAGGGATTAAGCCGATTACATCGACCCAGTGCGTAACTGGTACTTAATTTATCGACCCCGAAAGGATGAAAGGTATAGTTGACCTCGGCGGAATTTGAACGTAACGGCAGACGAAATAGCGCTAAGCATTTCGCCCAGCGTGCTAACGTTTCTGCCAGCTCACCGCCTTATTCGTGGATAAATGTTTGTGATAGTGGTTGAGAAAGCATTATTAGTAGCATTCATAAGGCGGTGAGATGGCAGAATCATTATCACGCCGGGCAAAATGCTTAGCGGCATTTCGTCCATCTTTACGTTCCGAGTTCAAATTTCACCAAGGTCGACTCTGCATTTCATCCTTTCGAACTCGATAAAATAAGTACCGGCTGAGGTTTGGGGTCGATTACACCGACTTACTCAGTATTTGAAACCAACATCAGCGGCATTCTTGCTGCTGAACCCCAAGCCTGCTCTCATCCACAGCGGATCAATTTCACACCGTTCTTGTTTAGCTTCAAGTTAACACTGCTCAAAATTGTTCGAGCAGACCAATATGATCCGAGGTATTCTAACCGTGACCATCCTACCAGTTTTCTACGTTCAAGAAATTCAGAACCACATTATCTAAGATAATGCGGAGTAATTTGAAGGAGATTTGACTACTTTTCTATAAAATCGAGGTAAGCATGTAGAGACAATCTGTGGTGTGAACTTGTGGGCAGTTTTAGTGATGGCCACGTGTGTCGAGGGGGTGGTGAAGAGATAATGGTAGTGTTATTAGTTGTGGCAGTGATGGAGGTGGCAATTTTAGAGGTGGTAGTGCTATTAATGTAGTAGTAGTAGTAGTAGTAGTAGTAGTAGTAGTAGTAGTAGTAGTAGTAGTAGTAGTAGTAGTTTTGATGGCGCAGTATTATTGATGTACTGTTGTTGTTGTTGGTAGTGGTGGTGGTTGTGGCGGGGGGGTTATGTAGTGTTGTTGCTGGTACAGTTTTGGTAGGATCAATGTTGGCAGAGCAGTGCTGATGGTGGTGGTTGGTTGCTGGTTGCAGTACTAGTGCTGTAGTATTGGTGCTGATGTAGTGATTGTTGTAGTATTGCTGGCGGTAGTAACCTTAGCGGTGAAGCATTGGCACTAGCGGCACAATTAGTGACGCTGGTGTTGGTGGTGTTAGCGTTGGTGGCGATTGAGATTCGATTCGAGTTATAATTTTAGTAGTTATAGAGAAAGTACCGATAGTGTCAGTGGTGCTTATCCTGTTTATTGTAGCTGTGATAGAGCAGTGATAGTGTTGGTGGTAGTAGTCTTGATAAATGGTTGTGTCGGTGGTAGTAGTGATGGCGGTGGTGGTGGTGTCAGTGATTGTAGATTTAGTGCTATATAGCTCATGGTGGAAAGACTGACTTCACACAGAGCAATCTCTTTATGCTCAATCTCGTTGGTCAGCTATTATAACCGTAATGTCCCGGAAGGGGAAAGAGAGCCAAATTAATCGGCCTCTAGCCTAATGGTCTATTTACTATTGAAATGTCATCTTTATTCACAAATATTCAACCATTCTTATCGCATTATTCATACCATTACACTGGCGAAATTATTGTTGTGGTTGGTGTTGTGTGGTTAGTGTTTGACGTTGTTGTTGTCTCTTGTAGCTGTTGTTGTTATTGTTCTTGTTGTTGATGTTGTTCAGTGTATGTAGGAGGTTTCCTTCCACTCTCTCTAATGTATTCATTACACAAACTTGCCTTTTATTCTACGCCCTCGATATTTCACTTTCTTCACCAAACACACACCTGCGTCCACATATCTACACACATTCAAATACACACACACATATATGTATATATATATATATATATATATATATATATATATATATATATATATATATATATATATATATATATATATATATATATATAAGTAGGTATATATGTATATATGTGTATATATATATATATATATATGTGTGTGTGTGTGTGTGTGTGTGTGTGTGTGTGTATACATATATATATTAATATGTCTATCAATCTACACACACACACATATATATATATAGAGAGAGAGGGGGGAGAGGGGGGAGAGGGGGAGAGAGAGAGGGAGAGAGAGATTGATAGATAGATAAACAGACAGACACAGATAGATAGATAGATAGATAGATAGATAGATAGATAGATAGATAGATAGATAGATAGATATGAATATATGGACATACGCACATACAAACAACACATTTATATTCACACAAACGCACAAACACACTAACCAATACGCACTCCATTTCACGTTCCTCGTTTACTATTTTCTTCCTTATTTTCACTTATTTCACTCTTTACTGACATCGTTTTATTGGCCACGTCGCTGTGTCCATGATCCAGTGAAGCAGACGATATTATAGCATATTTCTTCTAATAAATGGCCGACATTGCCAAAATCATTTCTCTCATTCTTGTTGGTGAAAATTATATTATATTTTTCTATATAGGTTTTTTTTTTGTTTCCAACTGTTGGCTTTAGATGTGTATAAGTGTTTTTGTGAGGAGCATAGGTGTGTGAGCGTCTATGTGCGTGAGTATGCGAGTCTATTGTCTCTGTCTGATCGTCTGTTTTACTGCCTGTGTGTATGGCGAACTTGTTTCGAAATTTCCCCCTGTGGAATCTAAGAGTATGACTTAAGTATTATTTGAAGTCCTCGTTGAAGTGTTATGAAATATAGCAGGTTAATTAGGAAAGGAATGAATGCCATCACCACCAATGGAATAAACAAGTAAAGAATCGAGTGGGTATTTTAGAAGATAAACGCGCTCTTTTTATGCAGAATCTAATCGAAAACGTACCGTCAGTGTAGTAAATGAAGAAAGCCTGGTCTGCAACATCCGCGGGCTTGTATGTTTATGAAGATCTAGGTTCATTAGTCGCCAGCGGATTAACAACTATGAAGCATAAATTTGTCTGAGCGCACAATGTTCTTAAAGGTCAGCGCTGGTCTTCTTTGGTCGCGAGTAAACAGTAATCATATACATACATAAGCACACACACATGCACACAAATACACGCACACACTCACACACACACACACACACACTATACGAGGGGGTACCCAAAAGAAACTGGAATTTTGCAATATATTATTCTTAGTTTTACATGTTTACACTTTTATTGCCTTGAAAGTATTCTGCATTTGAAGCAATACACTGGTCTAGACGCGTTTTCCGCTGTTCGAAGTAGTGCTGTAACTCTTACGAAGTGATACCTTTTAGCGACTCTGTCGTTTTGTTTTTTCTTTAACTCTTCCACATCTGCGAATTTCCTAGCACCAGCTTTTGTCACCTGTGATGACCATCGAAAAAAAGTTCGAATCAACTTCCACCTGTTTTTTTCAGTTCTCGACACGCAATCAGTCGTAACTTCATTTGACCTTCCGTGAGCAAGCGAGGCACAAATTTTACTGCAACTCTTTTCATTCGCAATTACTCGCTCAAAATTCATTGGCAGGAGCTCCAGCACACACCAGCCATATCAAGAAGTTCCGCAATTCTTTCGGGACGTCGACGGTTGCCCTGAATGAGGTTGGTCTTCAAGTGACAAGTGACCATTCCTTTTTTTTTTTTTTTCATATAGAGGCATCATCCAGTCAGGTTGATTGCCCGGGGAAGCCTGACTACCTCTCTCCATCCCTTCCGATCTTCCATTAGTGTTTTTTAGGTCTTCAATTTGGCATCTAACATGTTCTGCAAGCTGTTGTATATACGTCTTCCGTGATCTTCCGGCCGCTGTAGCACCATGATTTGATGTCCACAGCAACATATTGCTCACTAGTTCTTCGTTACTTCTACAGCTGTTGCCAGCAAACCTCAATCTCCGTTCTCGGATGGTCGATGAGAAAGTTGGTACATTCCCACATAACCGTTGTTTTGTTCGATGCACCCTCCAAGAGATGTTGAGCACTGCACGTAATATTCTAGTGTAGGCACCGTCCAGCATGCACCTGAATCTGTTGGTAAGAGTCCAAGTCGGTGATCCATATACAAGCACATTCTTCTCAAATCTTGCGACTGACTATATCATCAAAGTGAGATAAAAGTCTGAACAGAAGTATGTATCTTACCTTCCCCCAAGAAAGGGGATCTGGGCCTCGCAATAAACTACAGAGGAATTACATTAACAACAACTGCAGCGAAGATTTACAATGCATTGCTACTCAGTCGAATCCAACCTCAAATTGAAAGAGTTCTTAGATGAAATCAAAATGGATTCGGGAAGAGCCGCTCGACATCTTGTCAAATTCTTACAGTTAGGAGTATATTAGAAGGAGTACGAGACCATTCCTAAAGCATGAAAACCACTTATAAAATTATGTCTTGCTAATGGCAGCGTCTTTGTAAGATGTTTGAAGCATGACAATTGTTTTGACCACCGTCTTTCTCCAACAGAAAACAGAATTTCTCGGAATCACACTATTCCAGATTTCAGCCATCGCACAAAAGCGACGAATAGGGAGAAGCACTGCAAAACAAAGACACCCACGTGGCAGTACGACCTTAGTAACGATGCCAGTCCGCAGACTAATGACTGATGGTTGCATAAAGTAGCCCCTAGCGGCGGAAGCCGTTACCATGGGCTTGTCCTACAAGAGAACGTTTCCGGTTGCTTTTGTTTACCCCCTCTTATGTGTATACACATACATTTATACACACACATACATACATATATCTATAAATAAATAAATAAATATATATATATATATATATATATATATATATATATATATATATATATATATATATATATATATATATAAGCAATGTTAATTCTCTAAATGAAGTATTAACAGTAACTGCACGATAAAGTGTAGTATATTGCCACTTAAGTGTGGCTGACCCCTAGGGGTGGATGTTACTGTTGCTTTTAGCCCCAGGAGGACATCTCCTCCAGCTGGCTTATCGACACACGACTGTGTCCTGTTTGCCAAGGGAGTTATCCCTCTCACCACGGCCAGCAGCACGAACGTATCCGGATTTCAGGGTTATTTCCCTTCGTCGGCGTTCGACAGCCGATGACCTTGGTGAGAGAGAAAAACCTGGCAAATCTTATATCTTCTTTTCCAGTGGCATTCTTCACTGATATTGAAAAGGTGAAAACAAGCAATGTTAATTCTCTAAATGAAGTATTAACAGTAACTGCACGATAAAGTGTAGTATATTGCCACTTAAGTGTGGCTGACCCCTAGGGGTGGATGTTACTGTCGCTTTTAGCCCCAGGAGGACATCTCCTCCAGCTGGCTTATCGACACACGACTGTGTCCTGTTTGCCAAGGGAGTTATCCCTCTCACCACGGCCAGCAGCACGAACGTATCCGGATTTCAGGGTTATTTCCCTTCGTCGGCGTTCGACAGCCGATGACCTTGGTGAGAGAGAAAAACCTGGCAAATCTTATATCTTCTTTTCCAGTGGCATTCTTCACTGATATTGAAAAGGTGAAAACAAGCAATGTTAATTCTCTAAATGAAGTATTAACAGTAACTGCACGATAAAGTGTAGTATATTGCCACTTAAGTGTGGCTGACCCCTAGGGGTGGATGTTACTGTTGCTTTTAGCCCCAGGAGGACATCTCCTTCAGCTGGCTTATCGACACACGACTGTGTCCTGTTTGCCAAGGGAGTTATCCCTCTCACCACGGCCAGCAGCACGAACGTATCCGGATTTCAGGGTTATTTCCCTTCGTCGGCGTTCGACAGCCGATGACCTTGGTGAGAGAGAAAAACCTGGCAAATCTTATATCTTCTTTTCCAGTGGCATTCTTCACTGATATTGAAAAGGTGAAAACAAGCAATGTTAATTCTCTAAATGAAGTATTAACAGTAACTGCACGATAAAGTGTAGTATATTGCCACTTAAGTGTGGCTGACCCCTAGGGGTGGATGTTACTGTTGCTTTTAGCCCCAGGAGGACATCTCCTCCAGCTGGCTTATCGACACACGACTGTGTCCTGTTTGCCAAGGGAGTTATCCCTCTCACCACGGCCAGCAGCACGAACGTATCCGGATTTCAGGGTTATTTCCCTTCGTCGGCGTTCGACAGCCGATGACCTTGGTGAGAGAGAAAAACCTGGCAAATCTTATATCTTCTTTTCCAGTGGCATTCTTCACTGATATTGAAAAGGTGAAAACAAGCAATGTTAATTCTCTAAATGAAGTATTAACAGTAACTGCACGATAAAGTGTAGTATATTGCCACTTAAGTGTGGCTGACCCCTAGGGGTGGATGTTACTGTTGCTTTTAGCCCCAGGAGGACATCTCCTCCAGCTGGCTTATCAACAGTAACATCCACCCCTAGGGGTCAGCCACACTTAAGTGGCAATATACTACACTTTATCGTGCAGTTACTGTTAATACTTCATTTAGAGAATTAGCATTGCTTGTTTTCACCTTTTCAATATCAGTGAAGAATGCCACTGGAAAAGAAGATATAAGATTTGCCAGGTTTTTCTCTCTCACCAAGGTCATCGGCTGTCGAACGCCGACGAAGGGAAATAACCCTGAAATCCGGATACGTTCGTGCTGCTGGCCGTGGTGAGAGTGATAACTCCCTTGGCAAACAGGACACAGTCGTGTGTCGATAAGCCAGCTGGAGGAGATGTCCTCCTGGGGCTAAAAGCAACAGTAACATCCACCCCTAGGGGTCAGCCACACTTAAGTGGCAATATACTACACTTTATCGTGCAGTTACTGTTAATACTTCATTTAGAGAATTAACATTGCTTGTTTTCACCTTTTCAATATCAGTGAAGAATGCCACTGGAAAAGAAGATATAAGATTTGCCAGGTTTTTCTCTCTCACCAAGGTCATCGGCTGTCGAACGCCGACGAAGGGAAATAACCCTGAAATCCGGATACGTTCGTGCTGCTGGCCGTGGTGAGAGGGATAACTCCCTTGGCAAACAGGACACAGTCGTGTGTCGATAAGCCAGCTGGAGGAGATGTCCTCCTGGGGCTAAAAGCGACAGTAACATCCACCCCTAGGGGTCAGCCACACTTAAGTGGCAATATACTACACTTTATCGTGCAGTTACTGTTAATACTTCATTTAGAGAATTAACATTGCTTGTTTTCACCTTTTCAATATCAGTGAAGAATGCCACTGGAAAAGAAGATATAAGATTTGCCAGGTTTTTCTCTCTCACCAAGGTCATCGGCTGTCGAACGCCGACGAAGGGAAATAACCCTGAAATCCGGATACGTTCGTGCTGCTGGCCGTGGTGAGAGGGATAACTCCCTTGGCAAACAGGACACAGCCGTGTGTCGATAAGCCAGCTGGAGGAGATGTACTCCTGGGGCTAAAAGCAACAGTAACATCCACCCCTAGGGGTCAGCCACACTTAAGTGGCAATATACTACACTTTATCGTGCAGTTACTGTTAATACTTCATTTAGAGAATTAACATTGCTTGTTTTCACCTTTTCAATATCAGTGAAGAATGCCACTGGAAAAGAAGATATAAGATTTGCCAGGTTTTTCTCTCTCACCAAGGTCATCGGCTGTCGAACGCCGACGAAGGGAAATAACCCTGAAATCCGGATATGTTCGTGCTGCTGGCCGTGGTGAGAGGGATAACTCCCTTGGCAAACAGGACACAGTCGTGTGTCGATAAGCCAGCTGGAGGAGATGTCCTCCTGGGGCTAAAAGCAACAGTAACATCCACCCCTAGGGGTCAGCCACACTTAAGTGGCAATATACTACACTTTATATATATATATATATATACATATACACTTATATATTCATATCGATGTATATACATATGTGTAAATATATGTGCATACACATTTACATATATGAATGTTTGAGTGTGTCTGTGAGGTGTGTGTGTGTGTGTGTGTGTGTGTGTGTGTGTGTGCGTGCGTGAGTGTGTATATGAGTGTGTATATGAGTGTGTGCGCGCGTATGTGAGTGTGTGTGTTCTAGGATATGTTAGTCGGATTGTGAAGGGTGACATTTACAATCCTTCATAAGAATTTCCGATACTGTTGGAACGAAGGAAGAAAGTTATGTTAGCGACCGCAAACCTGGTTTGAATGTTTGCAACGGACCAGTTCTCACTAATTTCCCTCAAATGCATGGCGGTCGTGTCGTAAAACATGGTGACCAATTGTATCCACCATCTTTCCTATTTTTCTATCTATTTTCCGATCCTTATCTCTCTTTCTCCCTCTTTCTCCCTTTCTCTCCCCATTATCTCCCCACTCACTACCCCAATCGCTTACTCTGAGTTTTAAATTAATATCGTCATGATCACTTTATCAAATTGAAGACAAAGTCTTCGGCAATATATTAAACGCTTATCAACTAACAATTGTTTCTATAATAAATGTATACGTTTTGTTATATTTTAGCGCTGTTTGATTTATAAGTATTTTCTTTTAATATTAAAATAACGTCGGTTGACGATATTGAATTAATGAGGCAGTCGAATATTACATCCTTCAACGTTTATTCAATAAACAGAATTAGGTTGTGTACGCGCGCAAACGTATACATATGAATGTGTACGTGCGTGGTGTGCGTACGCTTGCATCTTGCCTGGTCAGTATGATGAATATAGAAATATTTGCATGTTAAGCGTGCTGTGACGTGCCGAGGTGTAGTCGAGCATGACACCAAAGGAGACAATACGAGATTCTGAAATTTCTCTCTGCTAGAAGGGATGGATAGACAATAACTATTTATTTATCAACAATATCTCACGTATTTGCTTATTCACAGACACCCACACAAATACACACACATATGTGTATGTACATATGTGTATAGGAATGTTTGCGCGTACATATATATGTATGTGTGTGTATACTTAATATTAATAGATTTATTGTCAGTGGTTGACGCCTGCTTACTTCGAAAATTTTCCGATAGTGGTTTCTCAGAACAGTGTTTTGCAGGATTAAATTTATTTTAAATGTAGTTGTAATTTCGTATGAGCCGGGAGTTTAGGTCCAAGTATTAGACTTAGCAAGAGGAAGCCAAGGGAACATTTCTGTTTAGGATGGAATATAGCGAACAAAAGTAGTTACGTAGGTACGCTTTTACATATTTGTCATTTAATGTTAACCTGGTAGAAAATGTTCTATTGAATTGGCTTGTTGTGTCCAGTACAACAGGCAGAAAATGGCAATTCCCAGCCAAATTATTATATTTTATAAAGTACCTGATTTCTTGAACGCCAATGAAACTGAGGAGCCTCTAACAACATTTCGTTTGGCATATGTATAAACAAAGGCGGCTTCCTGTTTAAAACTTTTACCCAACTTCTAAAGAAAAGGGGATAATTCCGATATAATATTTGCTGTGAACTAGATCCAAGCCGGAGAGTTCATGCAGACGGGACGCCATGCCAGCATTAGACAGAATTCGCTACAATCTGCATTTGTTCCTGCAACCAATTTCAGCGAAGTTTACTAGGTCTCTCAGAAGTCAGATCTAAATCTGAGGGTCGGTAAGATCGAATGGATTCAGCATGATGTCCAGAGACGACAGCGTAGATATCCCACAAAAATGCATAGAAAATGTGGCCTACGAAGATTTGCTATCAGAGAAATGGACATAGGTTCTGGAGTTGAACTTCCCAATAATTTCCCTTAAGAGAAATGTCGGCTTGGGGATGAGGTTCTCCACCGGGGTCCAAAATAGATTTTGTTGCTAAAATAAATTGGTTATACAATTTATTGTCTGCAATAAATTGGTTATACTTCTATAGTACGCAACATTTTTTTAATAATTATTTTTCTACAATTCTTAATGATATTTAATTATAAGAGTATAATAGGATTATTTTTACATTGAAGGGCTAGGTACCTCCATCCAAATAAAATATGAATCAAAAGGGTCCATAGATAAAAAAAAAAATGGTTGAGAAAAACTGGGCTAGAGATGTAAAAATACATCAGTTTGAATAATGATAGATAACGAGTTACAAAAAAAAAGTGAAAGAAAGAAAACTCGATCAATAGTGTTTTATCGTGCATAGGTTTTCTTTTGGGTGATTGGATTAAATGCAGATTCAGATAGAACTGTAATATTCCTAAAAGACAGTAGGATGGAATATAAATGGGTTTGGTTGATCATTCTGAGAGCCCGAGCTAAGATATAGCGATTCACTGGGTTATGTAAATAGGTAAATTGCAGCAATTAAATTGTTTAAATTATATCAAATGTAAAGTTATATGATAATTAAGCAACAGAAACAGCAGCTAAATCTCCCCCAAATTACATCCTACACTAGAGAGATACACTGGAAAAAGAAGTCATTAATAGCCAAACATATGTGATGGTCATGACTGGAACGTCTTTTATAATAGTTCTGATCTATCAGAGATGATATCCGGTTAAGAAAAACCAACAATGTCTTCTGAATACTGTCACATTGTTATTTCCTGATAGTGTCTTGTACAACAATGTCAAGTCTCCACCAGATAATTACATCCTTTCGATCTCCTGTCTAACAATGTTTACTGTCCTGCAAATAATATTTTAATTCAATCTCTTGTCGACCAATGTTAACTGTTCATTAGAGAATGTTTTCTTTTCGATTTCTATTACAAGCAAGGTAAATGTTTATCAGGCAATTTACTTCCATTATTTGATCTAACATTTCGCTGTTCATCTTTAAATTTTTTTTCTTTGCAACTTCTGTACAATGTTAAATTCTGGAAGGGAGTGAGGTTTGAAGGGTGAAACACGCATTAGATTTTGTGGGAAGGGAGAAGGAAGTATGGTTGTAGTTCCTAGTATGATATTTCAGGAAAGTAGAAGCTTTTATATATTTGCTATAAGAATCATAGAAAAGTATCAGAAAGTTTGTGGTGAGATAATTATTGTATATTAATAAGCGATGATATAGTAATCAGTGGTTGGGACACTGTTGTGGTGTGTTCACGTAAGTTAGGGTTTGTACTAGTACGTCTGTTCTAGATAATTGATAAGTTGAGACGTGTAAAGAAGCTGATCAGAGACAAGTTATCATCTGGCTCAGAAGAAACCTAGAGTTTGGGATACGGTTTTATCGATGTTATAGAACCTGGTCACTATATGAGATTATTAAACGTAGAATTTGTAGTGACATTGAATATTATGGTAGTGTAATCTTCCTTGATCTTTTAAGAGATAGTGATTTGGTAACGATTATGTTCATTGTATCAGATAGGAGGCGGTGATAGGTCTTCAGGTTGTGTAAAGATTAGAATGATTGAAGCAGTGTTATGTCTCTCATTATGTGTATCTGCTTGTAAGGGTGTGTACGTGTGTTACTAATATATTGACAAACAAACCCTAAGTAAAACCAAAATGGCGTATTTGTGGGTATGATTGACCCGTCAGTACGATCTGACAGCAAAACTTTAATCTGTGATAAGAAAGACAGATGAACTCCATACACGAATACATTAGCTACGTTATTGTCGTTCAACACACATTCGAATCTGTTGCTGTCAAGTGAATCATCGTTGCTTTCTATAGGTCTCTCCACAGCAAAAACAAGAACAAGTGATGCGTGAAGAACAACTTTACATTTGGTCACCGACGTAGGACTTTAGAAGGTGATTGTTTATGACTGCTTGCATCAACTTTGAGATTTTGATGAAGAATCAACAAAACAACATTGTAGACATGGTGTCTATAGTTTTTAAAGTGTGGTAGCTTTCTATAGTATGGTGAAGATCTTTTTAGAGACAAAAAGTATTGAAGTATTTCATGAAGCTGGAGTTTGGACAAGGTCACTATGAATGATGTTATGCAAAAGATGTACAAACGGAAATTTGTCATGTTGAGCTTAAGCGACTGGAAAGTCTGTAGTGTTGGCAATTGTGGGTACTCGTTCGTCAATAGAGTTGGCAAAGAAATGTTGGCATTACTTTGGTTCACAAGAGGTAAACTGAAACAAATGCGAGAAGCAAAATGACTGAGCTCTTAGTGTGAGAAATTCTACTTACAAAGACAAATTGAAAGAGAAATGTATAGCATTTATCTATCTATCTATCTATCTATCTATCTATCTATCTATCTATCTCTTCTCACGGACGTGCTGTCACATCGGTTGCGAAGGTAAACGTTTATTTGACCTTTTATTGTCCACATTTTGTTGGAATTTTTTAATAATTTTGTTGCGAAGCACCTAGGCTTCATTTGTGTGTATTTTCAAGGGCAGGAATTGGCCCCCAGGGGTAGTTTCGGCCCTAGCAAAATACAAAAATTTCCTTCTTGACATTTGAAAAATGTCGAGAAACATAATTTTGGAACGTTTGTCTTGTTCTTTTGACGAGCTTTTCCCGAGGCTTCAGATGCTAGAAGAAAAAAAAGAACAGAGTAACGCGAGCTCACTCAGTGATAGGAACGCAACTGCTGTAATCGTCACAAACACGGCGATTACAGCCCTCTCACCACCACCACCACCACCACCACCACCATGAAAACTATGAGGAAATCTGGATCGGAGGAGACTGCTACTACAGTCTCTCCATCTACTAGCACCAATGACAACATGAAAATTAACACCACCACCAACACCACCACCACCACCAGCAACAACAACAATAAAAACCACAACAACAGCAAGGACGTAAAGTTATCGGCCGTCAGCAATGACACCATCACCTGTTCAACAAACTCTGCTGCCACTACCACCACCTTTGAACCAGGCAGTACATACACCAACATAAACAAAAATATTCAGAAGAATATGTCCGCCAGCACAACAAAAACAAATTTCGCAAATGCTCTAAAGGAAAAAAGAACAATAGTGATATTCACACAAAAACAAATAAAAGACACAAAATCCCTTCTTACGAAAGAAGGAGATGATGTCAGAATAAACATACCAAAAGATATTGTAGAAATGAAAAACAAAAAGTTTATCATTTATAAACTGGTAAACAAAAAAAACCAGACGTGTAGAAAATGTTAGCACAGATAAAATTGATGTTTGTCTTAGAAAAATTTGGCCTTATCAAAATCATGTCACCTGGGGAAGAAAATTTGGGACGGTGCAGGTGAGATTTCTGGATGAAAATTTAGCTAAACAATTTTCGACACTCTCTCTCCGCACAGATGACTTGGTGATGAAACCGAGTTATCTAGGACAGAGAGTGACCAAAGTTATAATAAAAAATGTGCCATCGGAGGTGGACACCCAATGGCTGATATCGGCCGTATGCCTGGAAATGGAGGAGGCAAATATTTTGGAGATTACGGTCGGAGAGGAAAAGAACTGGGGAGGGAAAAATCTGGAAATCCTTCTCCACATCACGGAGGAGGCTTCACAGAAAATTCCTCCAAACATTATATTGGCAGAGGACCACAAGCTGTATGTGGTGGTAGAGGGCAGGCGACCTCGCTGTTACCTATGCAACAGCGAAGCACATCTGAAAAAGGACTGCCCTCTGGCCGCTAAACAAAAACAACAACAACAACAACAACAACAACAGAAGCAACTACCAAATACCCCAACAGAAAAACCTTACTACCAACACCACCAGCAACACAAAAAACAACAACAGAAATATCAGCAATAACCACAACAGAAAAGACAACAGAAACTGCAAAAACAGAAGAAAAAAAAAAGAAAATTCCAAGACTGCCTCTCCCTTCCCCATATCACATACACCACACACAAATAACAAGCAGCCAACATCAATAAAAACAGCAACACAAACACTCACAGAAACACACACAGACGCACAAAATTTGCCGTTACCTCTTTCTGACTCCTCAGAACTCCCATCATCCGATGAAGAGAGTGGGGAGGAGTGGAAAATAGCTACGAAAGGAAAGAGGAAGCGCAGTAAGAAGAAAACAAAACAAAATGCAAACACAAACAAAGCAGGGAGATTCACATCTCCCGAAAATACTACTAACACCAATAGTGATATAAAAAAACAATGCTAACAGCAATAGACAGTACAAACACAGAGTTGATGAATTACATCAACTCTAAAACAAACATCACAAATAACGATATAAAAACCAACAACCACCCACGTACAACACCGCCAAAACACATTAAAATTATTCATGTAACACCAGCATTACACAACACAATAAAATCCCTCTACCCCAACTCGGTAGGGGGATTCCAGAAATATTTGTGCAAGAAATTGTACAATAGCCTCCTTGGTGAAAAATCCAAGGAGGAAACAAAACTTTCTAACGGTAAGTAACATTTTGTTCTTTTGTTTTGTGCTTTAAAGCACACGTATAAATAGAATCATGGTGAAGATTGGTTGTCTGAATGTGCGTGGCTTGGGGTCGCCTTGGAAACAAGGGTACCTCTTAAATGACATCAAGTCACACAATTTGGATATCATAGCCATTAGTGAGACCAGACTTCATGAGCCGCGGGCCCTAAAGTCCATGTTTGGCGGACAGTTTAACATTTATTTTTCTCCCTGTCTGCCGAGGATGGGCGGTAGTGGCACGGCGGTTCTTTTTCGCAAGAGTCTGGATCTCCAAGTAAAGACGATATTTCCGGACCCGGAGGGTAGACTGGTTGTCCTAGATGTGGACGGCAGCGATGGAGGCGCTTTTCGGTTGCTGGCAGTTTATGTGCCTCCTTTAACAGGTCGGTCGAACTTCTTTCGACGTCTAGAAGTATTCCTGTGAACGTCTCGTCCCTTACGTTTAGTGGGGGATTGGAATGCTACCTTGGACACGCATCTAGACTACGTGGGGAGTGACAAAACTAGAAGGGGATACAAAGGCCTCATAGACCTGCTCAGACGCTTCCAGTTGTCTGACAGGTACCGACTCGACCATCCAAATGTGCCAACGTAGACTTGGAGCAACCGCATGGGGTCGTCGAGGTCGTATCTAGATAGGATAGTGTGCAGGACAAGAGATAGAGATAGTTTAGGATGTCCACAGTTCCACATAGTCAGCTACACGGATCAAAAACTTATGACGTGTACGCTAGACTTAGATAAGGCACATAGGCAGGGTCCCGGTTACTGGAAACTAAACGCGTCTTTCCCGTCGAGACAGGTTTTCAGAGACCGGATTAGCACGTTAGTAAAGAGGGCTTTGACGGGAGCCATCGTCAACAACAAATGGTGGTTTGCCCTCAAGAGAGCAGTAAGGGCGGAAGCAATAAGGTATAGCAGGGCACTAGCTGTAGAGAGGAACAGAGTAGAGGGGTAGCTAGTGATAAAGTTAGAAGAGGCATTGCGAAGTGGCATCGCATCCGACGTTTTAGCGGCGAGGTTGGCCCTCGACCAACACTTCAATGCTAAACACGAAGGGTGTGCTGTCAGGGCAAGGATGCGTGCTCTGAGGAATGAAGGTGTTGGAACCGCACGAGAGGCCCGGGTGGCGGAGGCGCAGCGGGGTAACAGAGCCACCTTCCGGTCTCTGGTAGACGAACACGGGCGCGAATTGCTCGAGCCGAGCAAGATGTGCGAGGCGTTTCAGCGGCATTTTGCCCGACTGTTCGGGAGGAGTGGCGAGCGAGAAGGCAGGGTGGACTTTAGTGTCTACCTGCACAGCTTGCCACGACTCTCGGCAAGAGAGGCGGAGTGCTGCGAAGGAGCCATCACGGCGGAGGAGGTGAGGAACGCGATGGCGAGTTGCTCGACGGACAAATCTCCGGGTTTGGATGGTCTGCCCTACGAGCTTTACAACTGTATGCCAGACTTGTTTGGAGACGTCTTGGCGGCCGTGTAATGCAACTGGCAGCAGAACGGGAGCATTCTCGGTTTTGTGAGCCCAGGAGCGGTAACGCTGCTGAAGAAAGATCCAAACAAGGGGGACGCCATAGATAACTTTAGGCCCATCACTCTGCTCAATGCAGACATGAAAATTTTGGCCAAGGTGTTAGCCAAGCGGTTGGCGCTTGTCATCGAGAAACTGGTCGGCACAGAGCAGACGTGCGCCGTGCCGGGCCGGAGAATACATGACAACCTCCATCTGATGCGCTACATCATAGAGAGGGTGGTTAAGGAACCTGGCATGGGTGGGGCCCTGATCAATTTGGATCAATCCAAAGCTTTCGATAGGGTAGACCATCGATACTTGGAGACCGTCCTCGAAGCGGCCGGCTTCGGTCCCGTTTTCCGCGGCTGGATGGCTGCCTTGTACACAGGCATCCGTTCGGTTGTTCGCGTCAATGGACGTCTATCGGGACCCTTCGACATTGCACGTTCGGTTCGTCAGGGATGCCACCTGTCACCGCTCTTGTACGTATTGACTCTCGAGCTACTACTGCGGAAGCTGGCGACGCTGAGGGGCATCCCGCGAGAACTGGGGTGCGGGACGAGCGTGTCGGCATACGCGGACGACGTCACCGTCATAGCGTCTAGCCACGAGCACATCGAGCTTGTCGGCGAGACGCTGAAAGACTACGAAGCAGTAACGGGAGCGAAAATCAACCGGGATAAGTCGGTGGGTTTGCTGCTCGGCACCTGGAGAAGCAGGCCCATACCGTCCGGCAGCGCCTCAGTAGTGGGACGCTGGACAGACGGTCCGGTCAAGTTGCTCGGGGTCTGGTTCGGTCCGGACCTGCAAACGGAGAAGAACTGGGACGAGATAACCAGTAGGGTGGCCACTCTCTGCCGGCAATAGTCCGAGAGGAAGCTGTCCCTAAAAGGTCGGGCGGAGATGGCGAACGCGTACATCGCGTCCGTCATCGAATACCGCCTGACCGTCGTGCCTTGTCCCGATCGCGCCATCACCGAAATGGAGCGCATCCTCTTCCGCTTTTTGTGGAAAGGAAGCGTGCCGATGGTGAGGCGATCCGTTTGTTGCCAACACCCGCTGAAAGGAGGGCTGGGCATGCCGTGGTTGATGATGCGCAGACATGCGCTGAGACTGCAACATTTCCGGCTCTACGTAGACGACGGTGAGCAGGTGTGGTCGCCGTTTGTGCGACGCGCTTTCCCGCAGCTCGTCTCCATGACCGAGCTGCAGTCGTGGATCAAAAAGAGGCCGAGGAATGGCGAATGGCACCGTGAGTGTCGCGTTGCTCTGCAACAACTTTGCCGTCCCGGGTCGACTTTGAGCGGCTGCATCACAACGAAGTCATTCTATAGGGGATTAGTGGAGGGCAGGTACGACGACGATCTCGGGGCGAACCTGGGCGTCGACGAGGAATACCTGACCCGCCTGTTCAGGACGACTTTCGGGCCGGGACCTATGGACAACTTCCAGAGATCCCTGGCCTGGCAGTGTTACCGAGAGGCACTACCCGTTCGGGATAAGCTCTATAGACACGGCTCGCGAAATGCGGGGCCGACCTGCCCGAGATGCGGTCAGAGCGATGAAACCGTTCTGCACGCACTCGTGCAGTGTCCAACCATTTCGGAGCTGTGGGCTTATGTCGAACGACTGCTGTCACGTGTGGGACGAGTCGGTTTATCAACCGAGTCTATCGTCAATATCGTCACGCCTACTTCCTTTAAACGGGAAGGAAGAGCTGTATTTATCGTACTTGTGGCTATGGCGAAAGAATGCATCTGGTGGACGCGTCTGAAAGGATTAGAGACAAATACTTTCCTCTCTGGTCAATCTCTCATCAACTTTTTCAAGTATCACTTGAAAAGGAATGTGAGAGTAGAGAGGCAAGTGTTGTCAAGCAAATGTTTCGAAAAAGATGGATACATGTAGCAAGAATGGCACGTATAAATGACGAAGCCACCTTGACCATGATTCTATAAAACGTTTTAAAATTTTGTAAACAGAGAGTTACTTACGTTTCTTGCATAAATAAAAGAAATTTTATTTAACAAACCGTGACACTAAAGACCGAGGTTACCGTGGTCTTTTCGTAGGTTTTTCTTTCCACGGATAACCTCCCCATTTATTGGGAATTTTCTGTATTATTTCGTATTTTTTGTAAATACCACAAACGTTTTGCGATGTTTTTTTTCATCGTTGTCCCCACTTTTATTTTTTTTTTCTGCTTCGTTTTCGCCCCCCTCGAAAAGAAAAAAACTCTACATTTGTATTTTGTCCCCTCTGTGTTGAGCCCTGTGTGGCTAATAAAGAAACCTATCTATCTATCTATCTATCAATCTATTTCGGTAACTAGCTATATATATATATATATATATATACATATGTGTGTGTATGTATGTATATATATATATATATATATATATATATATATATATATATATATATATATATATATATATATATATATATATATATATGTATGTATATATATATAAATATATATACATATATTATGTATGTATGTTTTTGTGTATATATACATGTGTGTGTGTGTGTGTATTGTGTGTACGGGTATATATATATATATATATATATATATATATATATATATATATATACATTCATTTATTTGGTTCTCATTGTACCCCGTGGTATTTGAGGCGACAGCAAGATCATTCTAACACTGAAAGTGTCCTTGACAGGTTGTTCCATTGTTAACCCTTTGGTTTTAAGATCGTTTTATGTTCTCCACCAATTTCATCTGGTCGGCCACGTCTTCTTTTACCATGTAACCGACTGCAAAGTGATCCTGACAATTGATATCGGTTTTTAGCGATTATTAGCGACGATGTCGACCCAACCATTTCTATCTCCTTGCATCATTGGTTTCTCTTATTGGTTTCACGTTTGCTTTTGGTATTTGAGATCATATTCGGAAGAGGATGCTAAGTATATTGCTTTTGCAAAATACTATTTTGGTGTCCTTCCTAAGTATTTATGATTTCCATATTGAGTTTAACATACCGAATGATTGGTTGGCTTTGTTGATTCTTGTATCTATTTCATGAATGCAGCCTCAATCCATTGCTATTTTGGTGTCTAAATGATTAAATTCGTCAACATTTGCGATTGATTTGTCATTCAAAGTCACATGGTCAGCATTTGTTATACTTTTACACTGAGTGTACGTTTTCTTCTCGTTGACTTTGAAACCTATGGTATTAGCTATTTTACTAAGTATTTGTCTTGTAACTCTTGAGGTGTGTATAAGAACAAACAAATGTCGTCTGCATAATTTAAATCTTCTAGTCAAGTTATGTTCCATTCTATACCTCGTTTATATTCTTCTGTCCTTCTGTCGTTCTTTGCATCAACCAATATATATATATATATATGGGAGGAGATGTATATATAATTCAAAACTACAGAAAACAGAAGACGAAGGTATGTGTAAGAACAACAAGCAGGTGTATTAGTTTAACGTTCAGGAAGAATGGAAAAGTCTTTGTCGTTTCGAGCCTACTTTCTTCGACTGAAAGAATTAAGGGGAAGGAAAACGGAGAGAGAAAAAATGTGCAGGGATTAATGGTTCGTTCATCATGATTAAATGACCGGAAGAAAGAGGCTGAATGTGTATATATACATACACGCAAAAAAGGGAGCCTACATGTGCTGCACACGCAAGTTTTTGCCTTTCGTTTACCAATGTAATAAACACTGTGTGATCTCTGAAAATATCGTTGTCTATATTGCCGCTTTCGTAACAATAGCCCTTTGCTGATCGTGTTTGCAGACACCTTATTGAATATGTCGTCTTATAACCCAATGCTATTCAAAGCGGTGGTCTGCAGGCCGGTGCCGGTCCGCGAGCAATCAGCTGCCGGTACACGGAGAGTTTCTAGAAAAGAAAGAAAAATTATAAAATGCTTATAAAATGCTTATGTAATATTGTATTATTTGCTTACAAAATAGATATAAGATAAAAAAAAAGTTGTCAGCTTTTATTATACTCATTATATATATTGTTTCCGATATAAATTAATATTACTAAGAAATATTACTGGTCCCTAGCATATAGGAAAAAAAATTGCCGGTACGCCACATCATATCTTTTGAGAAGCACTGTTATAACCGACTGGATAAACTAGATTTAAGATTCTTAGTTAAAACCGGACGAACAGAACGACAACTATAACTCAAACGCCACCAATCACATTTGTTAACCACTTTAGGATACGTATTTAAGAGAGTGACAGTCCAACGCATAGCTACGTTAATGTATATACTTCATACAAATATACACGAGATAATGATTGCGCTAGGTTCACCCAATTCGATATCAGCAATTTTTACTCGTCACTACTCCAAAATACTCCGGAGCATGCTCGACTTCGCGACATTATCTACCCCTATAAAGTAAAACAGATTTATCGATCACGTTTCAATCTACAAAGAACTTATTCTTCGATAAGGGCTCAACCTGGCTGATAAAGTTGAAGATACGCAGAGGGCCATCGATGTTCACATAAAATCTTTCCATGCAGTGGACATCTGCGACCATATAGGACTGTTAATCTTAGATAATTAAAAAAAATACTGTCCGTCTTTTCTAGCTTTAATATAGGGACAACATCTTAGCAATCTCTATACAAGTACGTGGGCACACGTTAGATAAGTTAATAAGACATATTATGCAGATGTTCAGATCTTTCGGCCTTAATATTACTATAGAAGTTAATGTTAGAATAGTCAGTTTCCTAGAGCCCTACTCTAGGCTTTAGTACCGCTTCCTTCAAGCCTTTAAAGAAGTTAAATTAGAAACACATATGCATTAACGTAGAATCTTGTCGCACACTTCCATTATTCTGCAAAACTCTCATGAAAGGTGTATGCAAAAATATCGCCGACCTGTCATTAGCGTAAATGTTTTCGATCAGACGGTCCTTACTTCAATGACGCCCCTGTCACAAGTAGGTTCAAAGTTAAGATCTCCTTTGACCCTCGCCAAGGCACTAACATAAAAACTAAGTATGGCAAGGGGACTTGGTTTGCATAACCCTTCTCACTCAAAATTGGCTCTAACATAGATAAGATCTTTCTGTATTTAATAGACAGGCAATTCAAAACAGAATCTAAATTTAAGAAATTGTTCAAGAGACATGTAGTCACAAATACCAATAACTGTGCACCAACCAAGAAAGTATATCACATAAACCTACCCCAATACTTGCAGTTGGCT
>NC_142934.1:44653517-44671017 GCF_046866305.1 Octopus bimaculoides
AATTCCCAGTAAAGACATTTTTCAAGGTCCACCGTGATAACTTGTGTATGAACTCTGAAACAATTATTGTGTATTATATACAATTTATTAAGGGATCATTTTTTCACAATTGTCCGAATGAATATTTGTTTTATATCGAGTCAGAGCATTTCATTGGATTTTTCTTCCCAACAACGTTTGTCTAGTTAACGTCTATGCTATTATTCTTTACATATTCATACATATGATACGGTCTTCTTGAAACATCTCAGGATTCCTGCATTTAGCAGAAATATAGTTTGAAGGAAATTGGAAAGTTGAAATGTAATTCACGCCTACATTACTCTGACAAGACATAACAGTAAACTGAAATAAGAAAATGTTTCCAAACATTTAAATTATCATTTCAAATTTGCCAATTAAGATAAAAATTACTCTTGACAATTCACGAAATCTTAGAAAGAAATTTTGAAAGAAAATTAGTGCTGTATTTATGTGTTTATATCTTCATCAACTCATTTTTCTCAGACTGTATTGTATCAGACATCGGTCCTTCGATTAACGGTTCCTGTAATATAATTATTTTACTATCTGCAAATTTTCGAGGCCCACATTCAGGATTCTTAAACAAAAAAAGGTTGTGAGAGGATACCACGGCCATTTATACAGCTCAGCATAGCTGATTTCAAGAGAAAAAGACAGACAGACAGACAGACAGATATATAGATAGATAGATAGAGAGATACATACATACATAGATACATACATACATACACACATACATACATACATACATACATACATACACAAACAGACAGGAAAAGATATAGTGACAAGAAGTGTGAGAGAAAATAGAGAGAGAAGAATTATCATGAGTACCTAACTGGTTCTTCGTTCATTGATTACAGAAAATGAAAGGCAAGTCTGATTCCAAGGAGTTTGAGCTCAGAGGTCAGTGAGCCAGAGCAAATATCGAAAGATGTCCTATCAGACGTTTTAATGCCTCTGACAATTCCCTAAATATACACACGCACATACATGCATACATACATACTTAAACACACATTCTCTCTCTCTCTCTCTCTCTCTCTCTCTCTCTCTCTCTCTCTCTCTCTCTCTCTCTTCTCTCTCTCTCGCTCTCTCTCTCTCTATATATATATATATATATGACGGACTTTCCCACTATACATTCACTTTATCTTTTGACTCCTATCCGTTCTCAAGCCACAAAACTCAATATGGAAATGAGCATGACTTATTAAAGCAGCACGTGATCTAATTGAGAAATCACAATGTGGACAATGGTGGTCTGAGGGAAGGCTGTATTTCTGTTGGTTTATTTTCCTAATTACTAGTAACTGCTCTTGATGACGTACCTTTTGAGTTTAAAAATTTTGAAGCTAGAAAAAGCACTCTCTCCTCTAGTCTGCACGGTTTCTCGCAAGATTCTGAATGTTTTATGTCAAGGTGTTTTAAATTATCTTTAAATTCGTCGTTATATCGTACTTGTGGCCGGCCTACATCACGTCGTAAATTTAAAAGTTGACCATAAATGATTTATTTTGGTATTCGGCCACTACTCATGCGAAGGATGTCCACACTATCGCATCTAAGACTTGATAAAGAAAGATTCTATACCGGGTATTCATCACATTTCCAGGATAGTGCTATTCTTCACTTTATCATCCCACTCAGCTTTGCATATTTACCTATGACATTTCTTGTGAAAGCCGTTCGGCTATCTGATGTGCCTACGATATGGTATCCAAGACTCTGCACCATACAAAAGAGTTTTTAGAACAACTGACATATACGAGTCTATTTTCATCTAATTTTGTCCTTATAGTAAACTATAAGATCTTTTCTGTGCTGATAGTAAAGCTGGATGATCTAGCTGCTGCTGCATATTTATCAATGAAGTACTGAATATCCTTGACTGTAAGAGCAACTAGGGCACAATTATTTGCAAACAATAAGTCTCTAATTGTCCGAGATGCAACTTTAGTTCTTGATTTGAAACACTATTGCTTGAGGATGCCTTCTGGTAACCTATATTCAAGAAACGCACCCTCTTCAACATTAGAAGAGGCACAATCCTGCATTACTGCAAAAACAAAATGGGGCAAATAATACTGGTGACAAAACAACCTTGTTTTGTACCATTTTAAAATGCTCAGACTGATTTCCATTTGAGAGAAAAAATGCCTTCATATCTTTATGTAGAATAATTATCCATTTTATCAGGTAAACAAAATATATACATTTCAGTGTTGAGCGGATGGTCAGTTGTTGTTGACACCGCTGGTGACAATGCGCTTCTAACTCTATCTTAATGGCACCATTCTTTTCCATCTTGACCAAACAATTGCTTAAGAAGATCGTCTTTTCATTGTCATGAAGGCCTTCCAAGTGGCTTTTCCAATTTCTTCGATCCCACTCGGCAATTTCTCGGGTCCAGCTGTTGTCTGTCAACCTTGCCACAACCTTGGAATTGTGCTTTCAGTATTCTGTGATAACGTCGTTTACCGCGCACCATTCTCAAATTATCCTATTTCGAATTTGTTCTCGTAATGATTTTCCTAATATGGATCTTTCCATGGCCCTTCGCGATCTATCCTCTTTGTAGTAGCTAACGTCTTACCTGCGTAAGGTAGGACAGTGCAAATGAAAAGTGTGTGGCACATAATGTGATGTCTATGTTTGTTTGGAACTCATACTTTATTGAATTAAATGCCTTCCATCCTGCCATTATTGTCTCGGAGATTTCATCATTCACATCTCGGCGCATATTCACTGTGTACCTTGGGTAGACGTGCTCCCTTATCTCTGCGATTTCATCGCTTTCCCCCTATTTTCGGCCTCGTGCTACGTCTTTTCACTGCATTTATTTTATTTTCACATATATGTTTTTACAAACCACACACACATACGCACACATGCATACATACATACTGGCAGAAGACACTTATGTACCATTGATATAGAGATTTATAAACCAATACACGAGATACAGTTTCAGTTTCATACCTATTAATATTAGAGAAACAGGATATGCTCCAACTCAGGTGGAGCTAAGTATGGTCAAATGTTGATTCTAGAGCATGGAATGCAAGTCCTTAATTCATATACTTATAGGTATTCACTATACCTGGTACAATAATCTAAAAGATGAATAAAGCATGATACTATTCTTTCACTACCTTACTACCAAGCAGGTGGCCAGTCAAAATTAGCTCTAAATTCGTAAGAGAATAAGAAAATATACATACACACATTTCTGCTTACCTACCTAGAATAAATACGTGCGTACACCACCCGACATCCATAGGAACACGGGTAGCATGCTGATTATACAGCCAGTGGGCAACACATGTTTTACTTTCCTATATACCACTTCCGAACAAGCGAAATGATATGGTAATAAATTGCAATCACGGGATTATGGCCACTTATATATTTTGTAAAAAATTGGGCTCAACCGCTAATTTTACAATTCAGATACAATGATTCTGTTCCCCTCTTTTCTTATTAATTTCATACCTGTTTATCTCTTAATACCTTTTTTGGGGCTCGTTATATGTTCAATCACTAGGAACTCATTCACTTTTTGTTTTTTATTTCTACTACTTATTTTTCTATTTTATTTTATAACATTGCAGAATGCTTTCAAAGTTTGGGTACTTTGTGTAAATAATCGTATAGAATTTTTTTGTTGCTGTAATTCGTTTGGATATTAGGTATATGCGCATATAAGTAATTATATATATATATATCGGTAGGTAGATAGATAGATAGATAGATAGATAGATAGATAGATAGATAGATAGATAGATAGATAGATTAGAATGAGGTAGTTTGGGTGAAACATTTGTTGTGTAAAGCCGAAACGAGGCGAGAAGGTAAACTACAAAACGATAAGAAAACAAAACAAAGTTGCAGTTTTACCTTGTACTTCTATATTTTGAGGTCATGACCTTTTCTTCAGAACATTTGGAAAAAGCGGTAGTTGGAAAAAGTCGTTGCTCAGATGTAGGGTGGAGTAGGAAGGGCGAATGTGGAGGAGGGGAAAAGGGACGAAAGCAAACCAACGGCGGTTGTCATGCCGCGGTGAAGGGCAAAGTCACAAAGACACACACACATACATATACGACGGAATTCTTTCAGTTTCCATCTAACGAATCCACTCACAGGGATTTGATCGGCCCGTTGCTATAGTAGAAGACAATTAGCGAATGTTCCACGCAGTGGGACTGAAACCGGCACCGTGTAAATGGGAAGCAAACTTCCTATTACATAACCACGCTTGCGCTTAATGCGTCTTTCTCTCTCTCGCTTACTCTCTTCCTCTCTCTCTCTCTCTCACTCGTTACACACACACACATATATATATATATATATATATATATATATATATATATGTCGAGTTAGAATAGAGGCAGCTGACGAAGGATTTATTCCAAGTGGCTATCTGTTTTCCTATGTGTTCGTTCCGTTGTCTGTAGTTCATTGTTCTAACGTCCTGTACCCTGATATGCATCTATATACACATGTAGATGTAAGTATGTGCATATATGTGTGTATGCATGCATATATATTCTTTGTATTATTATTATATATATATATATATATATATATATATATAGTGTAGTATATTGCCACTTAAGTGTGGCTGACCCCTAGGGGTGGATGTTACTGTTGCTTTTAGCCCCAGGAGGACATCTCCTCCAGCTGGCTGGAGATGTCCTCCTGGGGCTAAAAGCAACAGTAACATCCACCCCTAGGGGTCAGCCACACTTAAGTGGCAATATACTACACTTTATCGTGCAGTTACTGTTAATACTTCATTTAGAGAATTAACATTGCTTATATATATATATATATATATATATATATATATATATATATATTCTTTTATTATTTTCTTTCCTTCTTTTATTTGTTTCAGTCATATACCACGGGCTTCTTTCAGTTTCTGTCTACCAAATCCACTCACAAGTCTTTGGTCGGCCCGAGGCTAAAGTAGAAGACACTTTCCCATGTGGTTGGGAACAAAGCGTCTTTATTTCGTAAATTTTGCCATGAAGGCAATACATAGAGGGGACAAAAAAGACAAACAGACATAAAGAAGCTGCGGGCTGGACACGGACATTAATGAATGAAATGAATACAAAAAGATGAGTAAAAAATGGGAGAGGCACCGGCGCCCGCCGACCGATAACTTCTGAAAAACCTTGTTCAATACAAATCATCATTACAAAAACAAAATCAAATCAAATCAAATTCTATAGTCCTCTACATCCGGGCCCCCAAGCAAGATTCCTGCTGCCTGCAAGAAGACCCGCATTGGCTGACCCGACTTAAGGGAGAGGAAGTCCTTCTTGTCGCAAATCCTTTCAATTTCATATCCTTCACTGACATATATGATCTCCGCACACACCTGCGGGGGCCAACTTGGATGGTCTATAGCGGTCGAATAGTAACGTTGTCGATCCAAACACGTATCCAAATAAAGCTCAACGGCCCCTCCCTTGAGGTAACAGAGGATAACATTTGCTTCCTCGTCACCGGGAGACCGTGGCCTGCTCTGCCAGTGGCACAATTCCCACTGGCAGAGCCTCCCGAACCGATGGCACACTACCCACTGGAGGGAGGTCGGGTTCGGCCGGCCGCACAGTGACATCCACCGTCCGTCTCCCGTTTCTTTCTTTTTTCTCGTTTTTTCCTTTTTTCGTCTGCGGGGATTGGGCCTCCACCGGCACACCCGGAGATCCCTCCTCTTCACCCGCAGACTGCTCTTTAACTGGTGAGCAACTGCCGTTGCTCATCTTTCTTTTTCTATTCGTGGAGGCTTCCGCAGGTTTCCTTATATGGCCAGGCTCCACGCACCGGTGACACTTGGGGAAGGCGTCCCTGAAGCATCACCGGGTAGCTGGACCTGGCCATTTTCAAAAGGTCTGGAAACAGCATGTCTCCTGCGACCATTGGGGTCCATAGCGTTTTAATTCGCTTTAACCCCTTCCCAGTCGACCGCAGGGGTCATGCTGACATTCAGGAGCCTGGGTCCACTGTCCCCCAAGCCCCGCTGGATGGCATCAGAGATCCACACACCCAGGCTCTGGTGATCCTTTGCCCGCAAAAATGAGGAGGAACAAAATTTCCTCCCCTTGTAAGGGTTAGCTGGCCGCTATACCAACCTCTTCAGGGGAGTCAAATAGCAACCACACCGTTGCATATTTGACTCCCCTTGTAATATAATAATTTTTGGCTGGCAAACAATTGCCAGATCTTTCATTATTTTTCTTTATTGAAGAGGGCAATGGCGTTGCGTGACCTGGAATAGGTCCGCAAGACTACTGTCCTCTTCTCTGTCTCTGCAATCGACTGCTTGGGTGGGACAACATCCCACTCCAAGACAGTGGCTTCATTATTGCTAATTTTTTTTTTCCATGTCTGTTAATGTGCAAAAAGTCAAATAAAAGTTCACCAGTGTACGTACGCCGCAATATGTTTTATATATAAAAGATACAAATATGCATATACATATAAACGACTCTCCCGTCGAACACGACGAATAAGTTTTGTCGAACGACCTGCGCATATGATTTGTTTGTAGTGATTAAATGTTTGTGGTGTACATCAAATTGATGCTCTCTGAACTGGCGCCATGCGTCAGCTGTAGAAGTGATCGCAGAGCAACTTGAGATGAAGTGTTTTACCCTTTGCACAAGAATACAATGCACCACCCGGTCTAGGAATCAAAACTACGATCTTGCGATCTTCCGTGCAATTTATTAACCACTGGGTCATATGTAGAAGAAGGTTGGTCCTTGTAGCCGGTCAGAGATTGTCTATTGATTTCGCACCCATAAAACGATTAGCTGAAAAGGCGTCTCAAATGGCCATGAATTTCGAAACAGCTGTAACTATTGGGTCATCCCATAAATAATGTTGTTTTCTCAATAGCATGAAGTAAAGGTCGGAGGGAGACGAGATAAATTTGCTAAAAAAGCAGGTTGTAATTTTACCTTGTCATTATTAATGCAGATTTTCAAGAGTGCAGTTCGATTTCAGCAGTTCTTTTTTTAAAGCTGTTAGTGACAAAGGACCATATTCGACATATATTGCTTTATGAGTTTAATATTGGAAACAACTCAACGGAAAGTGGTAGGAATAATAATGTAGTATATGAGGATCGGACAATGAGCGTAAGCCAGTGTCAACAGGGGTTCCAGAAATTCTGTGCCGGAAACTACAGGCTGGAAGACGAGCCTCGTCCTGGATGATCTGTAGAGCTCGATAAGGACGTCCTGCAAAACCTAGTGGAACACAATCCCATCATTCGACCATTCATCGACACCTGCATACCATTGGAAACGTTAGCAAATTGGATCAATGTGTACTTCGCAAACTTTCAGAGTCTAATCGCGCGCAGAGAGTGAATGTGTGCTCTTCTTTGCTGTCGCGTCTCACGAATGAAGCGTTTTCCACAGAATAGTGACTGGTGACGACAAATCGGTTCTCTATAAAAATGACAAGCGCCGAGGACATTCGGTAGGGAAAGGAGAAATACCGGCACCTCAGGCTAAAGAAGGTTTTCACCCATTTAAGGTTTTCTTATCTGTTTGGTGGGGTATGAAATGTTTAGTCCTCTTTGAACTTTTAAACCCAAACCAAACGATAGAAAAGGAAATCTACTGCGAGCGGTTTGAGCGGCTTAATTCAGCGCTAGAAAGAAAACGATCATCTTTGGTTTCAATACGAAAGGTGTTCTTCTATCAGGATAAGACTCGGCCACATACAGCGAGGATGACATTCCAAAGGCTGGAGCAGTTTGAATGGGAAACGATGCTCTACCCACCTTATCTGCCGACCATTGCCCCATCTGACTATCATTTATTCTGCAGTCTTCAAAAGCATTTGGACAGAGAAAATATGAATTCTGTAGATGAGGTCTTAACAGTATTGGAGGAATATTTTTCATCACAGACGGGTGAATTTTGAACGAGGGACCTTGCAAATAAACCAGATAGATGGAAAAGTATTGCAGAAAATGAAGGAGAGTATATTTTAGATTAAAATCGAATTTTGTTTATCTTAATTTTGAAAAATCAAAGAAGTATAAAAAAAAAAATAGCGTTATTTATGGGATGACCCAAACTATGGAATATTAAGTTTTTTCTGTCTCTCATATCTCTTGAGTCTTCGCTTTTATACATGTTTATGTGTTTGTCTGCGTGTGTATGTATGAGTGTGAGTGTGTGATCGTGTGTGTGTATGTGCGTGTACGTGTGTGCGTGCATGTTTGTGTGTGTGTGGGTGTGCGTGTGTGTGTGCGCACGTGAGCGCATCTGTGTTTATGCATATTAATACGTACCTAAATTTGCAACTATGATTAAGTTCATACAGCCTATAACATTTGCAATATGACTGACAGTGTACGTCTTATGAAATGTAGAATGATAGACGCTTTCCTGAAATGTAACAAAATGGAATATTAAATAGCAAATATTAAAAAAAATAGAAATTATCGGAATCAAATTTTAAGCTGCATAATCCTCATTGATCTAGTGAAAACGAGAATGAAAAATCTAAAATCTATGCTCTTTATAATTCTCTTTCCGTCTGTGTATGTGTGCGTATGTAGGTGCTTGTATGTGTATGTATATATGTATGTCTGTTTTCATGCATGTACGTATATTAGTGTATGTGTGAGCCACTATTTTTCGATTTAGTATATTTGTTTAATATTCTAGAAATTTATTATGCAAAACGAAATAAGATATTTATCAAAACTAATTTTAATGTTTCCATATCCTCCTTTATGTGTGTGTGCGTGAGTGTGTATATGTGTACCTGTGTGTGTGGGTGCGTGTTTGTGCGTGTGAGTGTGAGTGTGCGCGCGCGTTTGTGTTTATGTGGCATATGTTAAGTGCGTGCGTGTGTGTGTGTGTGTGTGTGTGTGTGTGTGCGTGTGTGTGTGTGTACGTAGAAAGAAACTTTAAGAGGCGTGGACTGCATTCAAGTCATATCTGCTAGATTCACATCTGCTGCCACACTGTAAGCTACTCTGTGCATTGCAAACTGCAACTTTTTTTATGCTGAGGGCATTCCTAAACCAACTTATCTTGGATGTCGTAACCATTTCTGTTTGAAACATCAATCAGATGAACGGAGTTTAAGTTATGCCATCTAAAACTAACTTTTATACTCCTTGATCGGATCCGGTTCCAATGCTTCTCAACTGTTTCTCTCATAGCATTCAGAGATCTGTTTCTCTTTTACCCAGCGACTGAGAGCTGTTTCATGGCATTTTAGGTCGATTTCCTCACAAAGCCCAATGCTCCTACCTTTATAGCGAGGACTTTTGTGTGGAAACAAGATTCTATTAGTTTGATGACTGAACAACCATATTTCTCAGACTTCAAGATGTGGACTTCGTTCATTCTGCTTTTACATGGCACAGTAAATTCACTCAGAATAATATAATAAAATATAAAAGTAAAAGATATTAGAGAAACGGCAACTAGTGAATAAATATAATATAAACGTGTGAGTAGAGAAAATATCCTCTCTCATACCACTCTTGTTGATGATGTCTGAGTGATTTTTCCATTCTAGAAGATCTACTGTGATCTCCCACTCATCCGGTTCATTCAGTATATCATGGTTCCGTGATTCAAGTATTCAAGTGGCACAGCTGTTCAAGCTCTGAAATAATTTTTGTCTCCTGACGTGTAGTCCATCGGTGGACTTTACCGATGTGTCGTCTTCCCTCTACCAATGAATATGTTAAATAAGATCTCTCTAAGCATTTGATTGTGCCTCCAAGTATAAATTCCTTGAGCTAGTGCCCATTTGACCGAGCTCAGGATATGTCCCAAGGTTTATTTGCCTGGACAGTGTGCGCATTCAAGCTTATTTTACTTTCTTACGTCTCACCAGGTTTGTATTTGAGACAGGTCATATACATATCTGACGATAACAATGACACAAATGTCGTATGTCATTTCAGCAAAACTTTCTTTTGAGCCCACTCTTCTACATCATCTATTACCCCTGGTGACCCTGCTGCACTGCTTTCTAAATTCTCTCGGCAACCTCTTCCTGCACCTTTGCAGTATAACTGCACCCTTTTTGATTTCTCCTTTGCCTTTGACTACCTCTCTTTCAGCCTAGACCCTGTCTATTTATCTATGTGTGTCTCATTAACTCTCTACACTTGAGGTTCTCCTTTGTTGTATCGACTGCCTTCTAGACCTTCCACGGCTATAGGAAATGATATTTCACCAGGTTGCCACGCAATGGAATCACACTCAGTACCGCCCAGTTGCAAAGCAAATTTCCTAAACATTTAGCCATACTGCACTTGTACGCACACATCTCATACATGTGAGTTTATAGAGTGTGCATATGTGTATATACATATGTTTTTGAGTTCTTGGTGTTTACATTTGTGTATGTACGTATGTCTGTATGTAAGTACGTATATATATATAATGTATTTCCGAGCTTTCGTTGATACAGTTCTACTTCATCGTTAAGTAGAAATATCTGCGCTGAGCCTTTTCATGTGGATGTATAAATATTCTATGAACACATGTAACTTTAACATAATTTTCTGGTGGAATCAGAGTCCCACAGTGTCTGGATTCTAACCAGTTAAAATACATCTGATGGATCACTGCACAGTTTCCGCCTTCTTAGCTTCGCTCACATATACAGCTCAATTGAAAGGTATTTGGCTAAGGTGTCAAGTAACTAAATCGAGCCCAACACCTCATGATAAAACAGCCAACATTTTCAGAATTAGGATAAGCAGTTATACATAGGTTCATACATAAATGCATACGTGCATACACACACACGCACACACATACATACATACATACATACATACATACATACGCAGAGAAGTGCATTCATTTACCCAAGTATATTGGTATGTACCAACACAAACACACATTAACAGACTTTTATGCTAATGCGGTATGTCTAGACCTGTATTAATACATATATACAAAAATACGCACATATACATTCATTTCAATATATGTAAGCACATATACCTAGAGACATATGATCAAACATACATTAATAAATAATACCAATACTGACTCTGTCATAAAAGTGAAATAATTCACAATAAAAATATTATCCCAGCAGGAATAATTATGAATTATTACAAAGAAAGAATAAATACATTAGGCAAAGAAATTCTCTATTATAATATTGAAATATTATTATAAGGAAAATATTATTGGCTTACGCACGAATAATATAAAATATAAAGGTAAAATATATTAGAGAAACTGCAGCAAGAAACACCGAAGTTGAGGATAAATATTATATAAATGCGAAAAATACGAAACACTAAAGAACCCTGTTGAATAAGTTGAACGATATAAGTATACGCACAATTATATATATATATATATATATATATATATATATATATATATATATATATATATATATATGTATATACATATAGTTATCAATATACATATATGCATGTATGTATGTATATATATATATATGTATATATATTTATATACATACATACATACATACATAAATATATATATACATATATATATATATATATATATATATATATATATATATATATATATATATATATATATATATATATATATATATATATATATATATATATGTTAATATTAATATTAAAATATATTCCAGACAATTTTTAGCGTCCAGCGAATAGAACATAGAATTACCCATCAGAAATATCCACGGAGCCACTCACAACTAATTGTAGTCACAGGCGTTAGTAATCGTTGTGGTAAACCGTTAACTGGAACTTAACAGAGAGATAATGGGGTACCCGCCCGGGTACTATATCCCTCCATAGGAGTAATTATCATGACAAGTAAGTTAAGTAAGTCAACATACAAAAAATGCTAAATACATTTAATACAAATAAATGTACGTATGTATGCATATAAAAAGTCCAACTTACACAGAATATTAATGATATCAGGTATTAAAGGGGTTCAGTAAAGGTTCTGCGAATCCAACAGCTGTTTCTGGTGGCTTGTTGGTCCAAAATAATGATAGTAACTTGACTCCATCATCGGATAACGCCAGCTTCCGTCTTCAGGAAGGAATTTTACATTTCAGGTGTTGACTGAATGGAGTCTATAGGTGCAATGATTTTGTGGACAGCTAAGTGTGTTAGGAAGAGGAGCTGGGGGTTAGATAGAGAGTAGTGGGAGGAGAAAATAGATTTTGGGGTTAGGGTTAATAATGAGACTAATGATAATAGTAGAGGTGGAAGGTGAGAGGAAAGGGGAAGTGTGGTTTAGGTAGTATGTGAATGGTGACCTTTGTGTTAGTTTGTATGAAGGATACAGAGTTAAAGTTTGAGATAGTGAAAAGGGATGGCTATTATTTGAGGGAAATGAGTTGACTGGTTCAGTAGGTGAGCGGGGTGAGAAGGCGGGTAAACGTAGTTGTTAGTGAGTCGAAGGAATCGGGTCGGAATTGGAGTGGGGATATTACGGTAAAGACATGTGTATGGAATTGAATATATGTATATATATATAGTTTTCGGTCTGAAGAATTTCTAAGTGATATTTTATGCTTCTACTGCGTGTACAATTTTCTATTATCAGATCAAACAAATGTGATAGTGATTAAATAAATATTTCAAATATACTTGCACCAAGGCTTAGACGTACTTTAACTATACTGGGCATTGCATAACCATGTACTATGTAATTTGCTGAACAGTTAATGCTTAGATGGTACTCTCAAAGCTTAAATCAGTTAGCTGTAGTAGCAGAAAGATAATCAAGTAGATTTAATGTATCTATATTAGAATTAATTGTATTTCCTAATATATTTGGAGTGGTGGAATGAAGATAATTCGACAGCGCTTTTATTCAGAATGCAGTAATCCCTTACATGGGAATAGATATTTCTTGGTATAGATATGGAATTTTGGGGCTAAAAGTTTTCCATTTGAAAATAAAAATATAATTACACCTTCACACATTCTATTTCTATTTAAGCTTATTTCTCTTTCTACCAAGATTGCAATTTATTTATTCAGTCACTGGTACCTTGGGTCTCACCGTAATACAATAAACGGTGTTTGAAATTTAATCATTGGAAGAGATATTTCAATTGCTTCAGACAAATTTGTTAATTAATTCGCAATAACATATTTAGGGCTTTGCATAACATACGCACCGCACGTCATTCAGCGGCATTCAGTTTATGGTATAGAAATAACGATGAATATAAAGGCTGACATATATATATATATATATATATATATATATATATATATATATATATATATATATATATATATATATATATATGCGCGGTTGTCTTGGGGGAGCCTTGACGACATCCTGACGAAAATCTTTTAACTATGCATTAATTTTATACCAACTGAATATATTCATAGTAAAATTCTCGTTCCTTTTTTCATCATCTTTTAACTCAGTTGATAATACTGAGTTATCTAATATCTCTGAAATGCACACGTACACCTAATAGAATAGTAATACAGGATGAAACACAGATTTACTTTTCGATAGAGTATCAGAAACCAAATATTAATATAATAATCTATGACAAGTAATCCCGTGAATATAAACAGAAATGATGATGTAATCCCCCCTTATACTCTCAACTTAAATGTAAAATTACAGAAAAAGAACTCGTTCTAACTTGAGACAAAGTAAGACTAAATGCAACGGGAATAATACAAATTTTACTTGTACAAACCCAAATATAGGGAGTACTAACATACGGATTTTCTATGTCGCAGGATTTTCTATTTCTAAAACCAAAAGTAATAATAACGGTCACAAAGATTAATGATATACACATCAGCATTAACAATATACTAAACAGTATTAGTAATAAGAACTTTGAGAAGGGAACGAACCTGAATTGCAGCGGGTAAAATGCAAATGTACTAGGATCTTTGCGAATAACACACTTAAAAATAACTTTACAACGGCCGTTTAATGTTTTCTTGAAGGCAAGTGCCTTATGAATAACATAATCTACAAATTCAAAGCCATTATCCAGGTTGCCAAAAGATTTTTTATTGACCCCACATAGAACAGATTTAAGTATCGCAACAATATGCATAAACATACGCTTACTAAAAAGCAGCAGGGCGTCACTAGCAGAATATAGGAGTTGGTCTCAAAAATATCCAGCGGTTATCTATACTATATATAAAACAGAGATGTGTGTGTAATCGCTTTTCACGTGAAATCGACTTCACCAAATGCTTCCATACTTGTGATGCGTGAATAATTTGACCTCGGATAAATCTTAGGCTCTTCATTTGATTTTTTTAATTAAAAATAAATAATATTGCTTTATATTTAAGATTCTCTTCTTTAAAAGGTTCCTCAATGTCAACTTCCGGTATTGACGTAACAACGGCTAAAAAGCTTCACTCTCTATTGTGTATGTGAGTGTGTGTGTGTTCGTGTGTATGAGAGAGAGAGAGATAGAGAGTAAATACTACATACACACCGCTCTCTCACTCTGTCTCACACACATACACACGCACACACACACCCCTTCACTTACTCACACTCTGTCTCTTATAAACACACACATACATAAATGTATACAAACATATTTACAAAGACACACGTGTGTATGCGCGCGCGTGCGTGTTTGTAAGAGACAGAGTGTGAGTGAGTCAAGGGCTGTGTTGTCATATGTATACATCCAAAGATGTATGTATATTTATGCATGTACGTATACATGACAACAAACCTCTCTCTCTCACTCACACTCTGTCTCTTACAAACACACACATACATAACTGTATACAAACATATTTACAAAGACACACGCATGTATGCGCGTGCGTGTGCGTGCGTTCGTGGGGGGTTCCACAATCGCCATTTATTTCAATTACTCTTGTGAGGATATTCACGTAAATCATTTCTTTCATTTAATCCCCATTTTAATTTTCGTAAAAGTTTCCAAGTTCCAATGAGGCTTTTTGGCACATCTTCAATTTTCCTCATTCATGAGAGGCGCCCAGCCATCATTCATCTGAGAGTCCATCTACAGAATGTGCTCAAATTTCTATACAGCATATTTTGCCTTTTTTTCTTCAAGTATATAAGCAACAATTTCATTCCCGAGCAACGCCGGGTGCCTCTGCTAGTGTTTAATAAAAAAAATAACTTATTTATTTAAGTTTTAACATCAATACCTTCGAAAATAGTTACCTTGCGCAGCAATAGAAAGGTCCCAGGTTTCCTTCCCACATTTGGAATCCGGCCTGGAAGTCGTTTTTTGTAAGCGAGTCGTGGACCTTCTGCGATTCAATCTAGATCTTGACAACGGTGTTAAAACGGTGACCTTTGAGCTGCATTTTCATCTTGGAGAGGAGATGGAAATCCGCAGGCGCTAATTCTGGCAAATACGGCGGGTGCAAAAGCGATACTAAGTTTTTGGGGAGAAACTCCTGACTGAGGAGAGTTCAGTGACAGGGTGCAATATCCTCGTGAAGAATCCAATGCTTCCTGCTCCAAAGATCCGATCACTTTCGCCGAATGTCTTCCCTTAAATTCTTGAAAACGTCCCAGTAGAACTCTTGATTAATGATCTGACTATGGAGAGCAACGTAGTTCTCCAGGCGTGCAGGTATTTGATTATGCAATGATTTCCCTATATTATGAGATCTTGTGTTTCCATAAGTTCAAATTCTTGGCTTCAAGAGCTTCCTATGTGTCTGTCGTAGCCTGGAGTTATCAAAAGGTGTGTTGTGGGTGCAGTCCCGTTGGCAAACCGCTTTGGATATGTCGACATAGTGGAATACTGTTTCTGCTACTGTTAAATTGGTTGCCGTTTTAAAGGGATTGGCATTTGATTTCTTTCTACAGTTAATTTGTTCCTCATGATTGATTACACATGCCATTTTTCTTAGCTGACCTTTAAGAATCAGCCCATACGTACATATATATAGTCGTTCACATACACTTCTATATGCATACTAACCCTCGGACACATACACACATACGTACGCGCACACACAGACACGTGTTTAGTATGCATGGATGTATGTATCTGCGAATCTCTCTCTCTTTCTCTCTCTCTCTTTCTCTGTATTTCTCTCTCTCTCTCTCTCTCTCGATATATATATATGTGCATGTGCACACACGCATCTATGTATACTCGTGCGTGTGTATATATGTACATATATTTGTATATGTGCATGTATGTGAATGCTCGTACATATGTGTATATGTGTGTGTCTCTCTCTATATATGCATGTATATGTGTGTGCGCGTGTGTGTATGTGTCCGAGCGTTAGTATGTATATATCGATGTATATATGAATGACCATGTATGTGTACGTGTGGGCCGATTCCTAAAGGCCAGCTAAGGATAATTGCATGTGTAACCAGCCATGCTGAACAAATCAACAGTACAAAGAAATCAAATGTCAATCCAAGTCTTTTCAATTATCTATTCACACACGACAGAAGCCCAGACGCAGACCTGAAAGTACGTATAATACACAAATAACCTCTTACAAATTATATCCTCGCATAACAACTATATTCTTAACGGTAAAAGGGGTTTGCTTCATAACTGTAATAACAATAGTATCTATAATGATAGTCATTTCTTAAATAATATCAATAGTAATAGTACTTGTAATTGTGCTCCGAATAAAACTTGCGTTCTCAACGGAAATAGTAGAATTACAAACGTTGTTTTTAATTTAAAGTCTGTTCAGGTACTAAAGAACATTTTTATATTGGCATTGCGGAATTAAAAAAAAAAAACCTTTGGCCAACCATCTTTCTACATTTGAATATATTCATAAACGTAATATTGCGGGTCTTAGTAAACTAATTTGGCATCTCAAAGACTGTAATAACAATTTTCTTTGGATTGGAAAATGTTGTCAAAATCGTTTCCTTACGATAAAGGGAATCTTACTGCTCTCTTCGTACGAACGAACAACTATTTATATTTTTTGCAAACACACACTGGTCAACACCTATAAAGAACGTGTTTACTGGTGTTTACATTGGAAAAAAAACACACTTTTGAGTATTTCAAATAAGATCTACCCCCTTACCTAATAATATCTGCAACTTACACTTTATTCTTTTCATCCCAGACATCACATTCTTTCCTTTATTTTTTCTATTCATCTGTCATTCACTTTCTATTTCTTTATACATCCATTTCTCCTTAATTTTCTTTCTCTCTTCCTTCTTTTCTCTCGTCCGGTGACGTCAGATTTCTTAATGGTATTTAAAAATTACTAGCGTTCCCTATCCACCTTTGTTTTCCATATATATTATATATTATAGTTTCTTACATCCGTAAAAATGGCTTATGGATGAGTACTGTTTTTTATATTCTCCTCCCTGATGAGATTGATGCATTTTTCCACGTTATTCTTCCACTCGGACTTATTTTAATGCATCAATCGAAACATGTGTCTGTGATATGGTAATATAAATGATTTAAATAATATCTA